>NW_022589753.1:3816506-3848912 GCF_004348235.1 Phoca vitulina | reverse complement strand
GCGGGGTGTGGCGCCGGGCGAGGGGGGGCGCGTGGCGGGGCGGGGCGGGGGGGGGGGGGGGGTGGGGCGGCGGGGGTGGGGGCGCGGCAGGGCGCCGGGGCGGCGAGGTCCGGGGGCGCGGCGGGGCGCGGGAAGGGCTTGGCTCTGGGGAGCACATGTGCCGCCTCGGCTCCAGGAGGGTGGGTCCAGCCCCCTTGCTGCCTTTCGGAACAGAACCCGCAACGTGGCTGCGGCCGTGTCTGGTCTCCAGACACAGTTCTGGACTGCCCAGCACTTTGCCAAAATCTGCATAAGTTGCCAACATTTAAAAATTGAAGAATTACCCACCCCTGCCAAATGTGTATTTTTAGCTTCTTCAAAAACAGCAAATGGGACCATCTGGTCCCACGGGGCCTCCACATCCCCTCCTGGCCGGCAGAGGCTGGAACCGCGTGGGGGCCCCTCACGTCAGGGGAGCCATGCTGCATGCATTCACCTGCATTACCCATCACCTTACTTTGGGGACCCCAGGGGCCCTTGAGTTTGAGACCCTGTAGCCTACTCTGGCTGCTAAAGGGAAGTTTCTGAGTCTGTGTGGACCTGAATAAATGAGCAGACCCCAGGTTTGACCCCGGGTGGCCGTTCACATTGGCATTCGCTCAATGGGCAGGTGCCCTACTGGTCAGGGACCCAGGATTCTCTGTCGGAAACCCCAGTGCTAACCTCATTTTCTTCTTGGTTTCGTAACATCCGATGAATAACTGAGGAGCGAGTCGACATTGTGCTTTGGTAGAAATCCACCCACCGTGTGCTCAACCTTAGGAAACCATGCCTAAGATGCGGTCCCTGGGGAATGCACTAATGTGCCCACTGGTGAGGAAGAGAAAGTCCTAATTTGACCCTGAAAAACCAGCCACCGGGAAATGCAGGTTGAGTCGTTAAATAAGCTCTCTCCCCACAGGAATTCAAGGACAGCAAAAAATCCCGACAAAGAGGAAGAGCCAGCCAGCGGTGCCAGCGGAGGCCTGCGTCCAAGGAGGTGAAAGTGCTTTCTCAGGCGTCACACCCTTGGGGACATGGAGGATGTGAGGGTGGCTTGTGGTCGAGACGACAGCCGGTGGGAGCCCCAGCACGCACGGAGTGCTGCATCCACAGGGGACCGGGCCTTTGGTAGATTGTCTCTGGGGACAGAGCAGGCGGAAGCTGGGGACCGTCACTGTTCTTGCCCTGCCCCCGGCCAGCCGCTCTCCGTCATCGGAGTTGACCCCTTGCATCCCCTGGAGCTTCAGAGCAGTGACAGCTGGCTCTGGATTTCGCTGGGCCCAGACACAGCTAGCTGGCCACTGCTGCTCAGAGACGACCCTCCCCCCACCCCGACACCCCCGGCTCATCTACCTGGGACAAGGTGTCACTTTTTCCGGAAGCAACATGTGGTCATTACCAAAAAAAAAAAAAAAAATCATTTTTTCAGTAGTTGATTCTGGACAGAGGTGAATTATAGCAGCTTGGCTTGACAGCTTGCCCCCCATGTCCCCCCATTGGTTTTCTTTTTTTTTTTTAACCTGCTTGTCTTTTTTGTATGAGAGATTCTGAGGGTTTCCTGCAGCCAAACTGGGTTTATTTGTCATTCTATCAATCAGAAATTGTTATTAATGGCTCGCCCACACATCTGCAATGGGATGGTAATTTATGTCCATAATAATAGCCTGCGGGTGGCTTGGGTTCCTACAGGCCCTGATCAAGGGAAGATTAAACCATGCTCAGTGTACAGGGGGCTTTCCAGATTGGTGGCAGGGGCTTCTAGGCATCCGGAGAGATCCATCAGCATCCCTAATACAAACGGAGAGGAGGGGGCGGGCGAGGCGGCAGAGAGAGGCCCCAGGAGAGTGCGAGCCAGGCCCCAGCTGGTCCCTGCCTTGCCTTTTCGGTCTTTTTTCCTTTTTCTCTCTTCTCGCCCCAAACCCACACTCCTCTCAGCGAGGGCGGGATGTGATTAAAACCATCCATCCTTTGCATCATTTATTCATCCACTCATGCATTCATTCAGCAAAGATATGTCGTGCACCTGTGACGCGCTGGGCACTGTTCTGGAAGTGGGGGACTGCAGGGAGCGAGGCAAAGGGTCTGTCTCTGTGGAACTTAAATAGTGGGGAAGCGGGCAGCAAACAGACACAGTGTCCCCCCTTATCCGGGGGGTTGCGTTCCCAGGCCCTCACTGGACGCCTGGAACCACGGACACCACCGAGCCTTGTGTGTACTATGTTTTTTCCTCCAGGTACACACCTCTGGGAAAGTTTGATTTATAAATTAGGCACAGAAGAGAGTGACAACAATAACCCATAATAGACTAGAGGAAGCATAACAATCTCCTGTAATAAAAGTTATGTGAATGTGGTCTCTCTGTCTCTCTCAAAACCTCTTGGGCTGTACTCGCCCCCTCCTTGTGAGGAGGTGACGTGATAAGATGCTGTGTGAAGAGATGAGTGAGCTGGATACGCAGGCCTGGGATGCAGTGCGAGGCTACTAGGGACCTTCTGGCACTGTGTCAGAATCAGGGACATCTGCCTTCAGGCCGTGGCTGACTGTGGGTAACTTAAACCCCGGATAAGAGGGGACCACTGTACATGAAATAATAGTGAGATGTGTGAAGGAGAATAGGAAGGCAGGGGTGGGATGGGAAGTGCTGGGGGTGGTTGCAGTTTGGGATTGGGTGGAGACAGGGTAGTCTCTCCGAGCAGGTGACATTGGCTTAGAGACCTGCAGGAAGTCAAGGGGTGAGCCAGGGGGATGAGGAAGGGGAAGAGCTTTCAGACAGGGAGAACAGTAAGTGCAAAGGTCCTATGGTAGGAATGTGCTGGGTATGTTCAAGGAAAGCAAGAGAGCCCTGCACGAAAAAAGTGTGAGGTTGGTTTTGTTGTTGCCACTGTTCCTGTTCTGTTGAAGGCCCAGAAGATGAGGAAGGTAGAGCAGGTGCCCCCCTGGGGCCTGGAAAGGTGGTTCTTCCAGGCCTTTACGGTTCATGTAAAGCTCCTGTAGGAAGCTTTACTCGGGAAGAAAAGTCTTTTCTTAAAAGCCATGGTCCCTACTTTCTTGCAAGACTCAAGTTAGTAATTTCCAGATTCACAGACTCAGAGTGCAAGCTTGCCACCGTCCTGAGCTTGTGATAATCGAAGATGTGACCAGGCTGTGGGGCAGCTCCCAGCAGCCACGTCCGCTGGTGTGATTTATTCACACCTTCCCGGGCCGGTGCAGGCTCTGAAATTGGCAGGATGCGCAGGGCAAGAAGGTTCAGTTCAAAGCAGCGAACGGGGCTAGAGAGGGAGCGGGCAGAAGTCACCTTTTTCAGGCAGTAAGAACTCCGCTGCATCACATACCTCTTCTCTCTCTCACTCCTCTCTCCAAGATAGGCTGAAGTCAAGGACAGACAAGCGAGCAGGCCTTAGGCCTCTGGCATCAAATGCTTGCCCAGCAGCCCCCCGCGCACCCCCCCTCCCGCACTCTGCCTGAGGCTCGGCGGTGTCAGGAGACCCGGCCAAAGCAGGCCTGTGGCACCCCGCTTCAGGGACCCTCAGTCCCTGCTCCTTCCTGCTTCGCATTCCCACCTCTCAGAGGACAAGGGATGAGTTTTGCCTGGGGGGAGAAAAACCCACCCACAGGGGCCTCACTTAACAATACACCCCTACCCCAAGAATGCCCCTGTCCAAAGGACCCGCTTTCTCGAGTGGGTAAAATGATCCCAGATGTGCCCCAGAGTCTGACGCCCACGGCTCGGGTTTCGTGCAGGAAACCGTCTTTGGAGCGGTAGGTAGGGCACGTCGGAAAGCCACTTGCTGGCTTTCGCCTTCTCCTGGAGAACACGTGGGCTCCAAGCTGACTCTGCAGATGTGAACGCGTGTCCCCTCGTACCGGATGCCGCAGGTGGTGGCAGCCTGCGACATTCCTGTCCCGACACGGAGCAGGCACGCGTGGGAGCTAGGAGGGCGCCGGGTGTCGATTTTGGATGCGGGTCGTAGCTGTATGGGCGTTGAGGACTTTGAAGCTTATCCGGATGTAGACAGAAATTTTCAGCTGTGTGTGGTACCCACCAAAAGAATGTATCTTAAAAGAGAGAAAAAGAGAAAAAAAGGATGCTGTTTGTGATGTTTGTGACCAGGAAAGGAGTAAATGAGTATCTGGGGGCTTTGAACCCGGGGCAGGCGGCTGAGAGTCTGTTCTCCATCAGGGCCTGACTTTCTGTGCCCTTTGCGGATAGTCCGGCCAGGCCGCCGCGGGCCTTGTTCCCAGAGAGCCACCGCAAAGGTGGCCAGCTGCAGCTCCGGGCTATTTGGGCGAATATTTGCTTTCATGAATAAATGTGGATCTTTGGGGAATGGCTTCAAAATAAGCCACAAATGCAAAACTCTTTGTAAATTATGTAAATTCCTATTTATCTATATAATTGGCAATCACTGGGGGTTGTAATGCCCAGCAGTTCACGATCTGTTTCAGCTGTGCTTTTACGGCCGGCCCAAGATTACTGTGCGTAGCTGACAAAGTGATACGGCGGCGACGTCACCCACCGATGGGGACGGGCCCCCTCCCCCCACCCCTTCCCCCCTCCGCCCCCGGCCCCCAACTGGGCAGAGAGATGAGAACCCGAGTTTGACGCAAGCCCAGGTCGCCATGTAGAGAAATTTAAGGTGGTGGGTGACGGTGTTGGCCTTGACCAAATGTTAAGTTCTCCATGAGTGTTGCGTAAGTTATTATAGGTATAAAAGTCAGTATCTATCGTGAGGAAACAGAAGGGACTGGTTTGCTACAACTGTGTATAGTTTAGAGAAGCAATTATTTATTGTGAGACTGTTCTTTACTTCAATTCCTTTGTGTGGATCTGTTAAAAGTAAAGCCACTGTATATATATATAGATTTTAAATTGTGTTCTGAATCCAAACTCCTATTCCTTAGAGCTTTAATCACATTTTTAAAACGCATATGCACTGTTTGGCTCTGTGGCAAGAAGGTATCTTGGAGAGAAATTCATTCGTTGTGCTAACACTCAGAAAATACTAACTGTCAAATGCATAATAAAAAAATCTAGAAGTTTGCTCTGATTTGTGGGTTTGTCTTGCTGGTGTTATGTGCATGGTAACACATCAACTCTTCACGGACCTCTGGAGGGCGTGGAGGGGGTTAGGGTCCAGGAAGTAGAGTCCATCCAAAGTCAATTATGGAGGGAGGCGAGCATGGGGCTGCTTGAATTTTAAGGAAGGAGCGGGATTTGGGGACCATCCGAGGAAGATAAACAACTCAAGGCAGTCCGGAAGAGAGAAATTTGGGGAGAGATTTGGCTCCTTCCCCTGGCACTGTCCCATTCACCTTGGTAGCGCCACCGAGCTTGCTCCCGTGGCCTGCAGGCCACGGCAGTGCTGGGACAGGCGTCCGGGGACAGGGCAATCACGGCCAGCAACCCGTGGTTGACCTTATCAGCCCTTTAGACGGTCGTTTTATTTTGCTTTGCTGCTTACAGTTCTCGAGAATTAGCAGCCACCGGTGACCACATTTTATTTGATCTCCTCCATCCGCTGCAATGGTTTTAAGCCTTTAGGACAACGAGGACGTCTCTGGGGTTGGAAGTGTCAGAACAGACTTGGGTTTCTTCATTTTCTTCCCCCTCCCCTCTTCCCTCCCACCTCCTTTTTCTTGCTTTCTTTTGCATCAAGGATTGGAGACTCCCCCGGGGTAAGGAAGTGGACAGAGGCTCAGCTAAAGAGCAAAGGGAAACCCAGGATTCTGAGTGGGTTTGATCATATCCAATCCGAGAAAACCCATGAGCCTCTCATTTTAATGAAACTCATTTTAGAGAATTGTGACTTTGATGAGCTGGTAGCACTGGTACGAATTTTTTCCTACAGGATGTGAGGCCGCGTAGGAGTGGCTGCCAGGGTCCAGGGGAGGCCGTAGCCGGACCCGCAGTGCGCAAGCCCAGGGAGATGCTGCATCCCAGGGCGGTGGGGGGAAGAGAGGAGCTCCAGGAGCTGGGAGCCGTGGAGGCCTGGGGAGTGCCGACGCTCCTGGGATGGGGGTGGAGGAAGGGAAGGGGAGTCCACGGAGTGGTGAGCCCACCACTGGGGCCCAGGGCGGAAAGCAAATGCCGGGCTCTTGGTTCAAATGTGTAAGAATTTCGGGATGGAGACAGCAGAGCACCCGGCCAGGCGTGGGCTTCCCCGCCCCAGGTTGTGGGCCCTGAAGCCCAGTGGGAGGGCCAGTGATCCCACCTAATCACCAAGAGGCCTAGCTTTAAGCCAGTCCTCAGTTTCCTCGTTTATAAAATGGGTGTGATAATACCGGCCTGCCTACCTCATTGCTTTATCTGGAGGTACAACTGAAAGGAGCAATCTATGTAAAAAAATATTTTTTTTTTTTTTTATTTATTTATTTTTTTTTTTTTAAAGATTTTTATTTATTTATTTGACAGAGAGAGACACAGCGAGAGAGGGAACACCAGCAGGGGGAGTGGGAGAGGGAGAAGCAGGCTTCCCGCAGAGCAGGGAGCCCGATGCGGGGCTCGATCCCAGGACCCCGGGATCATGACCTGAGCCGAAGGCAGACGCTTAACGACTGAGCCACCCAGGCGCCCCTGTAAAAAAATATTTTTAATCCTAAACTCACACCAGGCATGAGGCACAGTCTCCGGGTCTTCCAAGTTTGCCCTGAACTAGTCACTAGCTCCTATTTTTACTCAAAGTTCCTCATGGAAGCACATCTTTGAATTTAGACTGTTCCTCAAAGTAATAGAATTTGATTTCTAGAAATTGTCAGGATAGTTGATGCCCCTCTGCCCCAGAAGATATATAGTCTCTAAATCCCCAAATTCTTTTATAGGAATTCTTAAGTATCTCAAAGCTCGAGCAAATCAGTTACCTGTTATTCAGGCCATTATAAACCCACTTGGGTCCTTCAGTCATCGGATGTGTGATTTCTTTTTTCTCTGCTGGCAGGAGTGCTCAGCACGGTTGAGATCTGAGTGGTATTTAGCGCGGGGAAATTTAAGAATTAGTCACCGTCAGGGGCCAGGAGGAATGAATGCAACCAGGCTTCCTCCAGGTGTGCGTCATTAATCCTTCCAGCCTTCCAGAATGATGTACTGAGTACCTGGCAACAGGTGAGGTGATAAATGGAAGAGGCAGAGGGGGCGGGGCCTGCCCTGCAGCAGAAGACACCCGGCTGATGGGTGTAAGGCAGCCCGAAGCAGAGGGCTGTTGGTCCAGGCTGGGGGTGCAAGGAGGACTTCCTGGAGGAGGTGAGTGAGAATGAGCCACGCCAAGCCGCAGGTGAAGGGCGCCCCAGCTGAGCAGAGGCTTGGAGAAGCCCAGGGGTGGAGGCGGGGGCGCCCAGGGAAGGCCGAGGAGCTGCGGCTGTAGGTGGGTCAGGCCCGGCCGGGGGAGAGCAGACGTGGGCGGGAAGGGAGAGCAAGGAGGACTTCGGACCAGGGTCACGACACAAGGAGCCAAAGGCAGCTCTGCTCCCCCTCCCCCATCATCTCTGCCCACCTGAAACGGGCGGGCCACGCGCTCCCTGTCTGCATCGGCAGAGCGTCCGGGGGACAAACACCTGTTTGGGTTTTAGACACACCCCTAGCCCACGAGTCCCAGAAAAGAGGGGAGCTGCCCATCCGCCTGGCGGGAAGGGGACATTTCTGGGGCGCCGCGTGCTGGGTCTGGCCCGCGCACAGTGGGGTTCGTGGGGTACATGCTGAAGGAGCGAACTCGCGGGTCAGTACGGGGCCCGGAGAGCGGCGATCTGCAGACCGGGCCTGTGCAGGTTCGGCCTCGGGGGCCGCCGGCCGCCGAGGGGACAGCATCCAGCCGGGCGCCCGTGGGAGGGAGCGACCGCGACCCAGGAGAGCTCCGGGGGCAGAGACCGGCAGTGGGCTGGATTCCCCGGGCGGCCTGCCCCCGGCCAGGCCCCGAACAGCCGGCTCGTGAGTCGTGAATTTTCCGTGTCCCCGTCCATCTGGAAATGTCTTTGTGTTGGCGTGTGTGGGCGCTAGTTTGGCTAGGGGTGGCATTCTAGGCGGACAGCTGTGTCCCCTCCGCCCCTTGGGGATGTTCATTCTTTCCTGAGGTCAGTACCTCAGCCTAGAGGTTTCTCTGAGACCCCCGGCAATCCTACCGCAGCTGAGTCCTCTTTTCTCCCTGGGGCCTTTAGGACTTTCTTATCCTTGATGTCTTGCAGTTTCAGTAACAAGTGTCTGGGTGCAGATCTTTGTTTCCTCCAGTTTATACCAATTAGTACTCCTTGGCAGGACTCCCCCACCTGAGGATCCTCACCCCCAAACCCTCCTTTTAAAGCTCTCCCCCTAACACCACTACTCCACCCTGCTCTGCCTTTTCTGGAGGGTCTGTTAATTGCACTTCATCTAAAGTACGTATTTTCTCCGTTTCTCCCTTCCCTGCTATCATATGTTTCCTCCCTCCCTCCCTCCCTCCTTTCCTCTCTTCCTTCCTTCCTTCCTTCCCTCCCTCCCTTCCTTCCTTCCCTCCTTCCTGATTTGAGAGAGAGAGCACGAGTGAGCAGGGAGGGGCAGAGGGAGAGAAAGAATCCTAAGCAGTCTCCACACCAGCGCAGAGCCCAACGTGGGGCTCGATCCCACGACCCTGAGATCATGACCTGAGCTGAAACCAAGAGTTGGAGGCTTCACTAACTGAGCCACCCAGGCGCCCCATTTTTTTTCTTTCTTACCTTGAGTCTGAGTTTAGTATTGAAAATCCAGACTTATCATTAGACTATTTTAGGTTATCCAGGGAGCAAGTCTTCCCATAAAGCTGACTACCAGCCGGTCCACAGATGTTTCTAGGGGACTCTCCTCGTGCAAAGGGCCACGAGGAGCCCACATGCATGCTAAGTTCTCCTGTTTGTTCACCCATGTGTCACCTTTGTAAATCTTCAAGATAATTCCACCACATAGGTACTGTCATTGTCCTCATCTTACAGATTATCCAGAAAACCGAGGCCCAGAGAGGTCATGAGCCCATGGTCCTGTACTGGTAACTAGCCCTCAGCTCCGTGCAAAGTGCCCACTCATCCTAGTAGATGATTAGTTAGTGGCAGGACACAGTGAGGACGTAAGGCTCATAATTTTATGAAGATTTTTTTAAATTAAAGCATTTAATAAGTGATACTCTTCCATGATTCAAAAATTAAAACTACCCCTAAAATTGCCCTACCCCTGCTCCTGCCCACCCTGTTGTAGGTAATCACATTTCCTACTTTCTGGTCTACCTGCCACTGTTTCATTGTGAGGATATGGGCAAGTACAAGCACGTGGTCTTGCTCTTCTCTGCTTCCTTCCGCAAAAGTTAGTGTTCAACACTGTGTGATTTTTTTTTTTCTGATTCCATTTTTTACACCAAATGTGTAGATTTTTTTCCTGACACCAAATATGCATCATTTTTCTACCCCAATTCTCCAATTCTGTGACACCAGCTGGGTGTCCGACAATCCAATTCCGTTCTGATGCTACCCACCCAGAGTGAGCGTCAGATCCTCCAGGTGCCCCCTCTTCAGACACCAGCGCACATGGGGTCCCCTGGTGACCCATGCTTCTGCCCAGCTGACTACAAATTTGAGGGTTCACACAACCCTTGCCCCCCATCAGGTTCGATAATTCATTACAGTGACTCACAGGACTCAGGAAGGCTCTTCTGTTCCTGTTATAGATTTTATTATAAAGGACACAACTCAGGAACAGCCAAATGGACGGGATGTGGAGGGTGGGTTGTAGGGGGAAGGGGGTGGCAGAGCCACATGGAGCTTTCATGACCTTTCTGAGCCCAACGCCTTCCCAACACATCAAAATATTCACCAACCCAGAAGCTTTTAGGTTTTATTGCGGGTTCCTTATGTAGGCACAATTGATTAAATCACTGACCACAAGTGATTGAACTCAGTCTCCAGCCCCTCTCCCCTCGGAGGTCATGGGGTGCCCCTGAGAATTCCAGCCCTTTCACCCTGGCTTGGTCTTTCTGGCCCTTGGGCCCCCATCCTGAAGAAGTCTACCCCTCCCCGATGAGCCATCTCATGAACATACAAAAAAGAGTCAATTTCAAAAGTTTTAGGAGCTCTATGCCAGAAACTGGGGACAAAGTCCAAATATTAATTTTCTATTATACCATAAACCTGTACTTTTTTTGACCTTGATTTTTGGCTTAATATATCTAGGAGATGAGTTTACCATGCTCTATTCAACGGGTACCCATTGATGGACACTTGGATCACTTTCAGTATTTTGTCATGACAAGTGTCACCCCAGTAAATAAGGCCACAGCTCCCCTGCACTCACCCCTCCTGGAAGGGAGACTGTGTGTGAAGGGGTACATGCTTCTGTGGTTTTTGTAGATATTATCATGTTTGAGGAATGTATCATTATCATCCCCACCTCTGGATAAGTAGTCTACCTGAGGCTCAGAAAGGAGAAGTCATTTCCCCCAAAGTGACACAGCCAATGAGGAGGTAGGAAGGACACAGCTTCTTCAGGGACAAGGTGGGGACTAGAGTGGAAAATGCTGTTGGGGAGAAGCGAGATCAAGGGGGTTTAGGAGTCGGGACGTTAGGGAAACAGCAAGTGGGATGAGGTCTGGAATGGAAGGCAGTGGGAGCTGTTGGGGGTTTTTGACAACTCTCCCCTGCCTCATCATGTTCCTGGAGGTGACTGACTCCTTTCTGGAATTTTGAGAACATTGGGAAGCGCAGTGGGAACCATTAACAACAGACTATGTCTGTCCCCTTGTCCTTACTGTTGGAGCTACTTCTCTCCGCGTGGGCTAATTGGTGGTTGAGGACAGGAGCCATTTGCAGAAGCGCTAGCCCCCCCCCCCCACCATCTCATAAAAATAGCTCTTGCATCTTTTCACCAAGATGAGAATCTTTTCCTCATTGAGAATGCAAAACACGAGGTCTGTATCCATGCATGCCAGGCATTTTGGGGGTGTCTGTAAAAACTTAACCCCACCCCCAGATTAGACCTTCTGTGGCATAGCTGATGCCACATGACCCCACAGCTCTGCCATATCTGATTGGACCAGGGCTGGGCACTGAACAAGCCGTCCGCCAGGAGCTCAGAAGTGCAATGGCATGAGGGAGGTGGTCAGATGTCGGGGGTGAAGGACCTCAGAAAGAGGCTCCCTCTTCTGCCTTCTACATAGAGCGCTGAAGAAAGGTGGGCTCTAGAGACAGAGGAGTAGGGCAGCTACGCTCCTGGGAGAGCGTATCAGCACAGAGCCTGGTTCTGGGTGATGCTTCTTGCGAGGACTGGCTGTATTTCATACATGGATTTCATGCAACCATACATTTTCCTTTCCTTTTAATCCCTCCAGTTCCTGAAGCTCATGTAATGGGGTAAGAATTCTAATGTGGGTACCCTCTTCTAACTTAGCAACCAGAATCCAGTAATCACCAGCTCTTATTGCCTCAAGTCCAAGGGAAAAGGGAGAGCTCTGTGTCTGGTGGCTCCTACACCAAATCCTGGCTCCGTTGTGATTGTGCCAACCTGGGTCACGTCTCCACCCCCCAACCAATCACTGGGCCAGGACGATACAGCCCAGGATGGGCCTGGGCTCGGAGACTTACAAGGCTCTTGGACCGAAGGAAGTTTGGATGGTCTTCCCAGAAGTAGGGAAAATGGGTGACAGGCAGTAAAACCCACAAGGGCGTATTCAGGTGCCTAGTTGTCCGAGGCTGTTGATTAAGACATCATGCCTGTCTTGAATTAAGTGAATTAAGTGCTTCTTCCAAGGGAAACCATGCTTTTCATCAGTTTCCAGCCCGCCAATATGAAATGCATCTTGACAGGCTTGTTCAGAGACTTCTTTCCAAGCACACATCTCTCTAGCATTTGTCACTGGAGAAGGTCCCATGACATCTTTATTTCTCTTCATGCCCCATGGCCCAAGCAACAGCCTAGTGTTGTAAGTAAGGGAAAGAGATCATTCGAAGGGAGAATCTGCGTTCCTTTAAGAAGGGTGTTAGATGAGGCTGCCTGCCATGTTGCAACACAGCTACACGTTTGAGGCCAATGAGTGGGAAACTCACTATGGGATGCCCGGGAAAACTTTGCCCACAGCCATATCCCCGTCGTACCCAGGGGCAGAGCATCCAGAGTTTCAAAGTTGAACCTGTGATATCTTAAGTATTCATGCACTTAGGTGCTTAGATCAAGAACCGGGAGAACCCTTTTCCTACTAATTAATTGACTAGCCTTGGGATCAAGGAGCCCTAATTACAGCTATAGGTTAGAGATCGGGAAACACCACTATACATTAGAATTGCATTGAATCTTCTCCAGAGTTAATTCGGTAACTAATGCTGGCTCAGGCATTTTAAATGTGACCCTGGCTTAGAAACGGGGTAGGATAAGTTCTAAGGAGGTTTTCCTTTTCTCTTGGTTTATATAAATATGAAGCATTAAAACAAACAAACAAGCAAACACCCCCATTTCCTAAGAACCTACTATTTACCAGGCCCCTTCTCCCTCTACACCTCCCATGAGCCAAGCCTTCCCCAAGGCCCACTTTTCCTCAGCCCCTGTCCCCGCTTCTGCCTCCCAAAGGCCCTATGGAGCTGGCCTACATGGGTTCCTCCTCAGAGCGGGTAGAACGAGAAGCCAGAGGCGGAGGCGAAGGTCAGGGTTGGAGACCTCACAGTTAATTCATAAATAGCTTGTCTTGCACATAACTTTGTCGTTTTTGCTTAGTGCTCATTCCTCCCTTTGCCTCCCTCATGAGGGTGGAGTAAGTACCTACTCAGTACTTAGCCAAGCACTTAGCCCTTGGGTGCATTCCGTGAACATTCATCCAGTAAATGAAGACAGAATGAGCACCACAGGGTCCTTGCCCTGATGGTCTCGCAGGCTACTGGACAAGCAAGCACACAGACCGTTACTGGCCCAGGGGTTCGGTGACAAGGGGGCACTGTGGGAGCAAAGGGGAACAGGGTCCGCTCTTCGGGACAGGACAGAACAGAAGCATGTCAAGGGTGGGGCCCCTCCACCGCTCCAGCGAGTCACCACAGTGGCCTGTCTCGACTCAGGCCAGGGCTACCTGCACCCTGAGGGAAGCCCAGCCTTGCCAGTCCTCGCCGTGCCCACCCGAACATGGGGATGCTCTCCCGAGCCGTTTGCAGGCCCCCGCAGGCCGGGCTGCTGTGGTCTCAGAGGCCTCGGGTGACACAACACATGGAGTGCACGCCTATCCCGGGCCAGGCCACTCTGCGGGGCTGTGAGTTTCTGAGAGCGTAATTATTTTTCTTTAGAAACTGATGTGGAATGTGGCTCAGTCAAAGTGGAAGAGATAATTTGAATTTTCTTATGATTTTTAAAAAAGGTTGGAGTTTATTAAGAAGAAATCCTTCCTTTGGCTTGGTTGTGTTAAATTTTACCTCACTCGCGTGATTACGTATTAATAGAGTAGGGTTACAGTTGACTAGTTGACGTAATGCTAGTTTTGAAGGCACTTAACGAAGTATTTGTCATTTTATTTTGTAAGTTTTTGTTTGTTTGTATTTCGGAGCCAACAGACAATTTTTTCAACCCTCAGATATCAGCCCCTTGGAAGGTTCCGGAGCCACAGCCCTGGCTTTCTGTAGGGTTCCTTACCAACATGGGTCCAATATTGCCTACGTTCTGATGATGGGTCTTGAGAGACAAAGCGGCACGCTGGACGTTTTTGTTCATCCTGGGCAGATAGCCGTTGCTTTGTAGCAGACCATCTCAAAATTTGATGGCTTAAAAAAAACCAGCCGTTTGTTCTTTCCCACAAGTCCGAGGGTCCTCTGTGGGGTTCCAGTGCCCTGGGCCAGGTGCGGCTGATGTCAGCAGCCAGCTGGGGGTTGGCTCGGGACCGGCTGGTCTGGCGTGGCCTCGGCTGGGGTCACTGGGCTCTGCGGCACGTGATGCCTTGTCTCCCAGCAGGCTAGCCTGGGCCCGTTCTCGTGGCCGAGCAGGAAAACGGGGTGGGGGGCTTAGGGGACAGGCATGCGGGGCTCCCGGACCCAGGCGCCTCCACACCCTGCTGTTCCAAGCAAGGCAAAGGCAGTCCAGAACCAGGGGCGCAGCGACCCAGGCAGTGACTGCGAAATCACACCGCAAAGGGCATGGTTGTTGAGGAGGCGGAGGATTGGAGTTACAGTTTGGTATTTATCACAGCTGAACAGCAAATCTGTCATTTGTGCTTCTTATTTCAAGGAAATATTTAGCCCTAGCATGAAACGAGACTTCGTGACACCCAAATTCTGTCTGTGCGATCCGGTGCAAATCTATGTCGCCTCAACCTTCTGTCAAAGAACAAAGATGCAAAATGCACGCTTGCTGCGATGCTCTTTCCCAGCCTTGGGCTGTGGGGCATCCATAGGAGTTTCATCAGAGGCGGTGATTGCGTGGGCTGTGAGGTCTGTAACTCTGCTCTTGTCTGAGGGCTGTCTGCCTTTGAGCAAGCGAATTAACCCCTGCGTCCTAGGTGCTTTGTCGGCTGGAGATGGCAGCATGAGCTGCTCACAGGGTCACAAGGACTCGGGGAGATCATACGTGTCAAAGGCTTGGCGTTGCTGCGGGACGCATTGAATGTGCTCTGTAAGCGTTAGCTGCCGTTGTTGTTCTTATTGGCTCCCCAGAGCCCAGCACCCAGTCTGTGTTCAGGGAAGTCTGGTGACTGAATGAGTTGATGATGTGAGACCAGCTTTTCTGAGAGCAGAGAAATGGGGAGCACGTGAGGGAGAGGAGATAAGGGCATAGGGCCAGGTCCTTGGGGTCTCTCTAGGAACAAAATGGCTTCCTGATCCCCTGTCCCAAGACCATGGCCTGGGCTATGACATAACCAAAAGGTGACCAGCCCGAGACTACTGAAGGATGGGAAGAAGGCTTTTTCTAAGAAATTTGAGCTCTTCCTTTTCTCTGTTAGAACGGTAAAACCACGATGACGGCAAAGCGCAACAGAATATCATTGGAGAGGTCCCAAGTGCCTTGGGCTGGGTGTGGATGAGGGTCTGGATGGAGGCCCTCCTCTGACGGACTTGGCCAGAAGGCAGATTGCTGCTGGGGGGGGAGGGGGGGGCATTGGTGGGAGAGGATTAGAATGTTCTCAGGGGAAAGGACTATGAGCGGATCCTCTATAGACACCGGTCACATTTGAAATGGGACACTTTGGCTCAGGAGGAACCTTCTGGGCATGGGAATTCCTGAGCCCAGATGGTGGGAAAATCCTCCGAAAACTGTGGGATTTGGGTCTGTGCAGCTGGGCGGCAGCTGTGGGCCCAGGTGGCACCACCTCCTCCGGGCAGCGCGTTTTCCCACCCTCGTTGGGGAGGCCCGACCTCTCTCACCGCAGAGCTGCAGGGAACGTGGGGAAAGCAGAGAGAGGCTATTTGTTGGAAGGATCAAGGAGATGGGCGTCCAGCCCGGAAGCCTCCCGGAAGCTCGGGGTTCGTTACCAAGAAGGCCCAGAGCAGCAAAATCTGCACCGTTTTCCCTGAGGCCTCCAGTAAGTCATCCCCTGATGTCACATTCCCTGCGCCTGCAGAGCCGCGTGGTCAACGCTGGGTAATGGGGACTCCGTAAATTCAGAGGTTCTAATTGTTCTGACAGGCTATGGATTGGATCTTCTCTTCGAATTATCTATGAAAAAGCAAATTAAGGGCATAATCCTGATTGCATGGGACATACCTAACCTACTGACAGAAACAAACTCCGTGATCTTTCAGAGCATCTGTTACTAGGTCATAAAGTAATAGGGTAATGGCCAGTGGCTCTCTTTTAGGCCCCCCAGAATGCTGGCGGGTGACATGGTCTCGGTTCTTGTGCTTGAAGTCACCCGCAGAAGCATTTCAAGTAGCTAATTAAAACTGTTTCCTTTAGGATGCACATGGACTACTTTGGGCTCATAATGATGCCCCGAAGGAGCCGAGGGCCTAGGTCTGCAGTCAGGTGGCTTGGGGCCCAGCCCCAGCTCT
The DNA here is from genome assembly GCF_004348235.1 of Phoca vitulina. Classification (NCBI taxonomy): domain Eukaryota; kingdom Metazoa; phylum Chordata; class Mammalia; order Carnivora; family Phocidae; genus Phoca; species Phoca vitulina. The sequence goes on along the minus strand of NW_022589753.1, from coordinate 3,832,955 downwards.
GCCGCTTGCTTCCCTGGTCAGTTCCTCAATCTCGCTGAGCCTCAGTTTTCCCAACTGTAAAATGGGGATGATAAAAGTACCCACGACCCCCTGCCGACGGTCTGAGCCCACGCGCCAGGTATATGAGCAGACGACCCTGGACGTGGGTCCTCCAGGCCCGAGGGCGGCAGCCGGGGGTCTGCATCCTGACCACAGCTCTGAAAGTGCCGGAACCACCCAGCTGCCACCACTGTGTTCCTGTCTCACAGACACTTTTAAGATAAGTGTTTATTGTTGTGAGTAAGATCAGCCTGATAATAACAGTACCGACCTCTGGGGTTATTCTGAGGACGGACTGAGTTAATGCGGGGACAGCTATAAGCTCAGCGTCTAGTCAGTGCTGCCGAGTGGGGGAGACAACCACTCTTGTGTTGCGTTGCCAGATCTAGGATGTAAAAATGCAGGAAACCCTGTTCCATTTGAATTTCAGATAAACAATAAATAAAATTTTAGTGGAACCAAGTCCCCTGCAATGGTTGGGACACACTGTGTTGAAAATGACTCGTTGTTTATATGAAATTCAAATTGAACTGCGTGTCCTCTATTTTATCTTGTAATCCTAGATCGAGGGGATTTACTTCCTCAGATTCCAACCGATGTCTGTCTCTGGTGTGGTTTATCCTTTTATTCCCTAATTGAAAAAAAACAAATATAGCAGTTTCTGAGTACTAAAACTTATTTTGGCAATTACCAAACCTGGCAACAATACAGAAGAATTGTCATTCTCTTCGCACCCCGGGAAAAGTGTAAGCTGGAATGATCTCTTATGTAAACAGTTTGTCAAAATGATTGAAGAACTTGAAAATGTTCATACCTCAAACTTTGATTACAAAAGTGCTCATCACAGTGTTACCCAAAATAGCAAAATAGCTGGGGGGAAAAAAAACCCTATTGCTCAAATAATACTAATAATATGAAATTTTCCCCTAAGTTTTCAGCAAGAAGCAAGACATACTCTGATGGCTATCGGTAAAGGTTTTGGTGGAGTGACAAACAAGGAACAAAAACGTAGCCTCCTGGTTTGGCTACAGTTGGCCGGGGAACAGACGCTTTGGAGGCGACTGTTCATGTGCAGGGGACATCTCTGTGCCCGCGAACGCAGTGGCTCGCAGCTCAGCTGCAGACCGGCAGCTCTGATTCCTTGACCAAGGGCCCAAAGCTCTGTGAAACTGGAAATCAGAGGGTTCGATTGAAGTCACAGGAAACACACAGAATTCAGACAAAATCCTTCTCACAGCAGGACGTGTCGGGAATACCATCTTGGCCAAAGGGATGTCTGGGGTGGTGCATAAGGGTCCAAAAATGCTTAGGGTCAGCCTGGTGGCCGGGCACCAGGAGAAGTCTGGTGTCTCCTTCTGGCTCATTCTCTGTCTGCAAAGGTAGCCTTATGCGTTTGCTGAAGCGCTAGAGGGATGCATGGTGGCTTGGCCAAGCGCCAGCTGGACTCCACCGCCCAGTATTTGGGAATACGTGGGTTGTTGATTTCCTGCGACATCTAGGAGCATGAACTGATACCCACAGACCTTGGGTTGGGGGCTGAGTCTCCGGAGAGGCTTCCTGGAGGACATGGTGCGGGAGGGTTGTTGGGTCCCCTCCCCTACCTTCCCATTGCAGTGTGGACTTCAGCCTGCGGGGAGAAGAGGCGAGAACCGGAAGGAGCTGCCTTCGCACAAGGTGGCGGAGAACGCGCTCACGCTGCATAGCCTTGGGGCCCTGAGGCCCCTTCCCTTCCTCGGCAGCAAGCCCAGGGCAGCTTCAGGCCGCCTTACCCACGAGACATGGGAAGCCCAGGGCTTGGGCCCACAGTACTTCCCGGCATCTGCAAAAACGTGACTTCTCATAAAATCAGAAGAAAAATGAATATTGTAATAATAATGAATATCTAATAACATGACGTTCGTCTTTATAACAGCACAGTTGTAAAATACACTTTCTAAAGCTTTTTATGGAGGAAGGGGACCAGGAAGGCAGGGGTGCCTCGGGGCTTTCTCTGCAGACTCGTTTTCTTGTGGAGTTCTAGAGGAAGAGGGAGGGCCAGCGTCCAGCCAGAGGACGTGAGTGAGCCTGGAGACTCCCAGAAACTCTACGTGTGCGGGTGGGTTAACCCACTGGCATCGGAAGCTGGGGGTCCAGGACGCAGCCCCCGAGATGCCAGAGCATCTCTGCCAGTGACATCTGGGAGGCCCGAGCACGACTGGCTGGAAGCTTGGCCCGCTCCTCCAGGTGACCATGGCAAGTTCTTTGACACTCTCTGCCTCAGTTTCCCCATCTGTGAAGTAAGGATAGTAAGGACACTTTCTCATGGGACGGCTGTGAGGATGAGGTGAGGCCTGTAAGTGCTCAGAGAAGTGCACACTGGGCACAAGGAAGGGACAGAGGGGAAGCAGGGGAGGTCTGTGTCTGCCATCTCTATGTGTTGACTAAGAAACAAGGCCAAACCCTTCACTGTTCCGCGGCCCCACCCCGGTCTAAGTCCCCTCGGGGCCATTCTCAGCCTCGGCTGGGATGTGATCCAGCTCAAGAAGGACTCTGGGTTATTGGCACGTGCACCAGGCCAGACTGCGGTCCCGAGTGCTCCTCTTTGTGGAGAACCACGTTGAAGGAATGGCGAAGAGGCAGGGGCCGAACTTGGGGGGTCCCCTGTGTCAGCAGGGCATCTGCAGCCAGCACAGCGAGGCTGCGGGTGTCTGCCGGGGGCGGCTGGGGAGCAGGTGCTGGTGAATCTTCAGCACATTCAACAGCTGGGAGGACACCCAAGCCGGAAGTGGAAATAATTGTTCAGAACCTGGGGACCGGGGCTCTGGGTTCAGCTGCGGGGCTGGCCCCCGCCTTCTGGAATCTGGTCCTATGGGGATAGGCATCCAGGGAAGTCACCTGCAGGCGGTCAGGGCTCTAAGAGACAGGAGCTCGGGGTGTCAGCCCTTCCAGAGACGGGGGTGCGGGACGGCCACTAAGACTATAGCCCAGAGCTGGATGGCTGGGGTGCAAATCGGGGCTCGCCGCTCACTGGCTCTGTGACTTGGGGCAACCCCTCTGTGCCCCGGGTTCCTCATCTCTGGTTGCCATGGGAGTGAAATGAGATCATACGTCTGAGTGTTTGGAAAACTGGTACAAACTCCCTGTTGCTGTACTGTTCTGCCCAGTGTTGGGGGAAGTCACCAGGAGGGCTTCCTGGAGAAGGGAGCCTTTGAGTGAGGCCTCAAGGGATAAAAAGGTATGCCCAGAAGGTGTGGTCCTCTGGGGAAGGGACTTCTGGACCGAGGGAAGGACAGGGGTATGAGAGCAGATGGTGGGCTGTGGACCGGGGTGTAGGCCCCCGAGGCCGGGATATGTCTGAGTGCAGGGGAGTGAACGTGTGTGCGTATGCACACTTGTGCGTGCACGAGCGTGTGAGAGTGTGCGGGTGTGCAGGTTTGCTGAGTGCAGTGGGCACCTGGGCCCCGGAGAATGGCAGGGAACAGAGGGATAAGGGACTGTGGTTGTGCAGGGCCATGGGAGGACAGGTGGGGCCTCCCCAGTAGGCCCGGGGGAGCCATGACTGGGTTTGAAGCAACAGGGAGGGACAATGAGGGTCACACTTTAGAAAGGGCACTTGGGTCCCCCACCAGGGGTACAAGGTGGTGGGGAGGGTCAAACAGGGCTGGAGACCGTGAGCACCGGAACAGGAGCCCAGCCAGACAAGAGGCACCTGAGGCTGGAGGGAGCTGCTGGCCCAGCTGAGTCATCGCCGTGCTGCCAGCGTGCTCCCAGGACGATTCCCTCCAGAAGAGATTTAAGGCTGGTGGAGTCTCTCACCCCATCCTGTCCCTCGTCGGGGGGAGCTCAGCCGCCCCGGAGCTTGGGTCCACGTGGAATAGGATTCTGTCCCAGAAAGCTCAGGAGCCTCTGGGCTTGGCTGAGCGGCTGGGTAGCCCCGATGTCCTTTGTCAAAGAAAGCACCCCCACCCCCAGCAGCTGTGGGGACAGCAGGCTGCCATGTGACAGGCTGGCTGTGGTTTGGGGAGGTGCCTGGCGCCCTGTCGTGTGTGTCCTCTCATCTGGGCCCAGCCATGCCCCGACAGATGGATGCTCTGTGGAGAAAGGAAATGAGAACAAGGTGCTCTCAGGGAGGCGGCTGGAGGCGGCTGGCGGCGGTGGCGACATCCCCTTGGCTCTGGCGGGGCGCGGGCTGTTTGGTGACACAGGCCTTGAGGATGGTGGTCGGCGTCTACTGAGGGCCAAGGTCCCAGCTGCGGTCTCCCTGAATTCTCACTGTGCTCCCGGGGACCGTTCTTACTCCCACCTGCGGAAAGGCAGGGAAGGGGTTCAAGCGGAACTTGAACTTTGGACCTTGGAGCCCACAGTCCTAGCCTCTCCACCACTTCTAGCCCAGGGTTTCCCAACCTCAGCACCACTTACGTTTTGCACTAGATCCTTCTCCCTGGTGGGGGCTGTCCCGGGCCCTATCAGGTATTTAGCCATTCCTGGTGGTGACAACCAAAGACGTGTCCAGACCTCACCGGACATGCAAAATTGATCCCAGGGGATCCAGCAGCTCCATTTTAGGGAGGGTGCCCCCTTCCTTCCAAGCAAACCCCAGCGCCACCTGTGTCTGTGGTCTGAGCCACCGAAATGAGCTCAGGCCTTGTCACTTGCTGGGTGGTGATGTGGCTTGGTCAGGCGGCAGGCCAAGATCTCCCAGAAATCAACACTTCCACACACCTTTCTGATCTGTATCTTCACTGACGCTACCCCAAACAGAGCCTGTATTGGCCTTGGGGCGGGGGGGTGTGTACACAATCCTTCGGCGCCTTCAGGTGCCACTTTATCAAGCCACAGGCCACCCTCAGGTCAAACCGGCTAAGGTTGGGTCTTCGGCAAAATCCCAGGGCTCTTGAGTCCCCTGCATGGTGTGGGCAAGAGTGTGAGCGTGAGGAGGGGTTCCCAGACCCAGCCAGCAGAGGTCAGAATCACAGCCGCCTCTCTGGAGGGGCATGAGGAGCTGAGGCCAAGACATGAAGTTCGTGCGCTCTTGGATCCAGCAGATCATCACGGGAAGCAGGCCCCAGAGTGCAGGTGTATCTGCTGAGGGCTGTTCATCCCAGAGGTTGCGAAGACTGAAAAACCCAGAGCCATAGCAAGCTCCCCGGCAGCAGCCTGTGTAACAAAACCCCCAAGACCACCCCGGCCCCGGCCACCTTTAGAAACGACAAGTATGTGAATATCCAGGGATGTGGTTTTCTCAAAAGAACGGAGGAAGCAGACACACCACGTGAAGATGGGGGCAGAGACCAAGGGACATGGCTTTGAGCCAGGGGTCCCCAAGGGTCATCAGCAGCCCAGGGGGGCCCAGAGACCAAAGGGGAGGACCTGGACTCTGGGTGAGTGGAGGGCTGCTGGAGGGCCGAGAGCAGGGGGTTGACATCACGAGATCTGTGCTTCAGGAAGACTGCGTGGGCTGGAGGGTGGGGAACAGACTGTTGGGAGGAGGGGGCGAGGAGGTCCATTAAGGAATCAGAGCCCGCAGATCTGACGAGGAGGCAAGAGAACCAGGCCTGCAATCGGCCCGGAACCAGAGGCACCCTGTAAGGGACAGAGAGGGTGCAGGGACGGCTCTGGGGCAGGAACAGTTGGATCAGAATCACTGCTGGAGTGAGTGAATCCAGCTGTTTCCAGGCTCTGTAGCCCTCTGCTTGAGAGCCATCCACCAGGGAGGGAGGGTCTGCTTTTCGGCCAAGGGAGCTCAGGACTCTGGATTCACAGTCTGACCTGATGGTGTGTGAGACTGGGAAACGGGGAATTTCCCCAACAGGATGATGTGAGGAGCAGCCGATGGATGCTGAACAGCCGGAATACAGATAAGCTAAGCCAGTGGTCACTACAGTAATCAGATGATGGACTGACTGCAAAAAGCTCTACGATTCTTAGCCCTCCCTGTGTCTGTAGGATTAGGAACATGTTTGTGGCTTGTCCCATAAAGACATTGGCTTCCCCGTCTCTTGACTCTGGGCTGGACTCTGGCTTGCTTTGCTCAACCGAATGGGCACAACCAGTGGTGTATCAGCCTGGAGGCCCAGGTCTCCAGAGGCCCCGTGTGATTCTGCTCTCTCTTGGAGCCTGCCCAGCTGCCATTAGAATAAGCCTGGAGTAGCCCATGGGGGATGAGAAACCCCATGTGGGAGAGACCAGTTACCCAGCCAAGGCCATGCTAGGCCAGCTGACAGCCCACCAACCCCAAACACGTGAGAGCGCCCAGGCTGGACCAGTGGAGCTACCCACCTGACTGCCCCTGCCCGTGGGTTGAGTGAGTCCGCTGAGTCTAGAAGACCTACTGGCTGATCCATCATGAACAATAATAAACATTTATTATTTCAAGCCATTGACTTTTGGGCTTGTTTGTTATGCAGCAAAAGCTAACTGATATACAGTGGATAGACCAAGACAGAAAACTTGATCTGCCCCAAATCACGCTAGGGTGTGTGTTGGATCCAAGTGCAGACCCTGCCCCCAGCGGAACCAGTCCCCCAGTAACACAACCAGAGTCAACATGGGGGTTTGATTCAATGACCTCAAAACCCTTTCCAGGAGAAATAGGCTTCATGTCAGGACCGTACGCAGCCTAGAAAACCCGCAGTGGCCCTCACGTCGCAGATGGAGCCACAAGAGAACACCCAGGTGGATCTGTAGCTCAGACTCCGTTTCTTAGCGCCTCATGGGGCTCCTGGCTCATGTCAGGAACATACTGGGTTGTAGTAAGGCGAGAGGAACACACGGAGACAATGATTCCAAAAGCAGCTCTCACTTACTTCATGGGACACACGGCTGGGGGGCTCCTCGCAGTTCTGGAAAGACACGGCTTAGCGGGTCGGATACCGACACTCTTCCCCGACGCTGCTCTGCCACCAGGAACCAGGGCCCGACTTAGCCAAGGGAGGCCCGCGTTCTCGGCAGGACTTCCCCGAACATCAGCTTTCCCATCATACGCGGGCTAACAACCACACCACCCTGTGAAGAAGCCAGAGATCCATGTTGCGGGAAGATGGGAAAGCCTGCACAGAACGGTATGGTATAGCGGTCAAGACCATGAACTTGAGGTCAGGTAGGGACCTGCCCCACAGCAGCTGCCACGGAACTTTTCCAGCCCTCTTGTCCTCCTTGTCACGGAAGGAAGACAGTAACACCGACCACAGGAACCAAAGGACAGGAATGATGAACAGAGGCTGCACTGGGCCTTTTCAACCCAAACCCTCCTCCTCCCAGCACCTAGAGAAGTGGCTGTTACGTGGTAGGCTCTTGATAAATAGTGGCCAAACCCACTAGAAAAAATATAGTAGCAATTCACTCAACACCTACCATGTGCCAGGTTCTTTGCGTAGTGTATCCACCGGGGTTCTCCAGAGAAACAGAACCAATAAGCTACATGTAGATCTGTGTCCACAGCTGTGTGTGTGTGGAGAGAGAGAGACAGAGACAGAGATGGAGAAAGAGATTTTTAAGGAATTGGTTCACGCGGTTGTGGGGGCTGGCAAGTCTGAAACCTGTAGGGCAGGCGGGAATCTCAGGATTTCTATTTTAGTCTTGAGGCAGAATTCCGTCTTCAGAAAACTTCAGTTTTTGTTCTTAAGGCCTTCAGCGGATGGGATGAGGCCCACCTATGTGATTGAGGGTCATCTCCTTGACATAAAGTCAACTGATTGTGTTAATCACATCTACAAAACGCCTTCACGGTAACATCCAGTAGCATTGACCTAACGGCTGGGCGCTGTGGCCTGGCCAAGCTGACCTATAAAATGAGGGATGCATTATCCCTCATCTTCAGAGCCTGGCCGGTAAGTGTGTATCTGTGGGCCTGTGCCAGGCAGAATTCTAGAGCGGCCCCCAGGATGCCCCTCTCTGTTGTGGTGCCCTGTGTAGTCCCTTCCCTTTGGGTGTGTGCGGGACCTGGGGACGTAATGGGATCTCACCCGAGAATTAGGTTCCATCACCGCACAGAGGGGTTGCAGAGGTAAGAAGGCTATCAATCAGTGGACTGGGAGTTGGTTAAAAGGGAGAGCACCTGGGGGCCCTGAAAGTCTGTGTCCAGAGGTCAGAGACAGAGATAAGGGGGATTCGAAGCCGGAGAAGGTTTGGATGCAAGAGGATCTCCGGTGCCGGCTTCAGAGGTGGAGGGGGCCGTGCGGTCACAGTGGGAGGCCTCTGGAGCTGGGAGAGGCCCTGGGCCAGGAGCCAGCAGAGAAATGGGAGCCTCGGCCTTCCAAACACGAGACCACGGAGGAGCTCAGGAGTAGATTCTTCTCCAGAGTCTCCTAAAAGTAGCACGACGTGGCTGGCACCTCAGTCTCAGCCTGGCGAGAGCGCGAGCAGAAACCCGCACCTCTGACCTGCAGAACCACGGCAGGGGCCTCCGTGTCCCTCCCCGCCCCTCGGGTAACCAGCCCATGGCCCAGGGCACCTGTGGGGACAGTAACAGCCCAGGAGGCGGATGGCCTTGCCCAAGGACATTCATTCAGGCGGGGCTGCCTCACGAGCCTGTGACCTGTGCAGGGACACGGGGCGTCACTTAGAAGGGCCCCGCACTTGATTTAATCTTTACTGTCATTATCTTGAAATTCTTCACCATTTTTAAACAAGGGCCCCACATCACATTTTCATTTCGCGTCTGACTTGCCAATTAGGTAGCCAGCCCTGCATTCAAGAGAATATGTGTACGTACCATGATCCAGGATCTGTGCTCAATGGACAGTGAGACAGGTGAGCCCCTGCCCTCAGGGGTTTCTCACATAGACAGAGACAGGCAAATTATCACAAAAAATCACCATTGTGATAAGAGCTCACTCTGGATACAAGGTCCTTTGAGGGTCTAGAAGAGAGAGAAGATGGATCTGGGATCTTCATCCCGATGGGCAAGGAGGTAACCAAACCAAGAGGGTAGGGCTCTCCAGGCAGAGGCAACAGCAAGTGCAAAGGGCCTGTGGTTGGCGTATTTGAGAAAGAAGAGTTGAGGGAGATGTAGCCAGGCAGGTCAGCAAGGGCTGGGCCACACAGGCCTCAGAGGCCAAGGTGGGGGAGTCCCTGGAGAGCGCTGAGCAGCAGATAGCAAGATGTGAAGGGGTCTGTGGGAGGAGCTGGGAGGGAGGCAGGTGAGAGACCGAGCTGATCTAGGTGAGGGCTGTGGCCGTGGGATCCAGGTGTTTCCACCCCTTGGGACTGTCACTGCAAAGGTGCTTTACAAAAACAAGTCTTGTAGCCACTGATGCTCAAGGCCACCTCCCTGGACCTAAGATAATTGTGGCCTGTCTGTCTCCCCCAACCCCTGCCTCCCAGAGCCTCCCCACCCATCCCTCACCTGCTTTTCTATGTGGTGTTCCTTTGGTGGTCAAGAAAGCTGCAACTTTAAAAATTAACTTCCGGGGTGCCTGGGTGGCTCAGTCGGTTAAGCATCTGCCTTCCACTCAGGTCATGATCCCGGGGTCCTGAGATCGAGCCCCACGTCGGGCTCCCTGCTCAGTGGGGAGCCTGCTTCTCCCTCTCCTCCCCGCTCCTGTTTTCTCTTTATTTCTGTCACTATCTCTGTTTCTCTCTCAAATAAATAAAATCTTTAAAAAAAATTAACTTCCAAATAAAACCCTCCTGGAGGGGAATGGCATCCCCTCCTCACACCTTCAAGACTGATGGAATCAGATGCGTGGGGTCGGGGCTGGAGGGCAACAGGTTCACATGGGGTTTTAGGGGTGAGCCGTTCCTGATGGTGCCCGAGGTCAATGGCAAAACCACAGCCCCGCAGCAAAAGGCCCCTTGCCGCCGCCACCCCCTTTAGCAAATGAAGTCTAGGGCAGTGGGACTCACAGGAAGGGCCCCATCCCCCGCGGGCTACTCCGTGGGCTTCTGGAGAGAAAGCCCAGATTTGGGGTGAAACTTGCCGATTTGCAGGCACTCTGGCCCCGCCCTGCTTGTCCCCTGCTTCTCTGCCCCCTCGGCCTGGCCGTCCACGTCCTGGCCACCCGAACCTCAGGGCTGAGGCTCACATGCCGGCCTGGGCTCTATCAGCAGTGACAATCGGGGATCAGCAGCGTGCAGCCCGCAGGCCAGACCCGGCCCACCCCCCGTTTGTAAGGCCTGTGAGCTCTAAAGGGTTGATTAACAACAACAACAACAAAAATCAAAAGAATATTTCGTGACGTGGAAAGTGACATGAAATCCACGTTCCAGTGTCCGCAGATGAAGTGCTACTGGGATGTTCACTTACAGATGGCCCCGCTGGGTTCCTGATGCGGTGACAGAGCTGAGCGGTCGCTCACAAAGGGTGGCCTTTTACAGAAAAAGGGTGCCGGTTTCTGGCTGGAATTCTGGAATCTCTCCCTGCTGGTGGTTAAATGGTCGCTGCCCTGAGCACCCCGAATGCAAAGCACCCCTCTGCGGGAGTCCAGGTGACCTCTCCCAACCTGTCAACTAAGGGCTGACAGCTGAAGCCTGGGGCCCCCTAGCCCCGGGGACAGCCTGCCCCAGTTTAAATCCCACCCCTGGTTCTCCTGCTCCTTCCATAGGCCATGCCTCCTCTTGCCTTGGGGTCTTAGCTCACACTGTTCCCTGCGCATGGACGCTCTTCCCCACATCCCCACCATCCTGCACAAACTCAGCCAGCGCCCTCTCCTCAGATCTTGGCCAAAGAGGCAGCAGAGCCTCCTCGCCCCGATTAGGTGAGCTCCCCCACTTCACGCTGCAGGGGTCCTGTTCCGCTTCCCTTGTGGCCACGCTGTGATTCCGTAAGCGTTTGTAAACCGTCGTCATCTGCTTTGCCCACCGTCACTGTCAGGGCCGAGGGCAGGGCCGCGAGGGCCCCAGGCTCCGGGCGGAGCTGCAAGGACAAGGTGGTCGGCTGGATCAGTGTGTGCGGCTGCTGGAACAGAGGACCGCGACCTGGGGGGCTGGGGGGGCTAGAGCAGCAGGACTTTATTCGGTCGCAGTTCAGAGGCTGAAGTTGAACATCGGGTGGTATCAGGACGTGCTCCCTGCAGAGGCCCCGGGGGAGGAGACTTCTGCCTCTTGGAGCTTCTTGGAGGCTCCAGGTGGCCTGTGGCTCGCGTCCTTCCAGCCTCTGCCTCGGGGGTCCCACGGCCCCTCCCCCGTCTGGGTCTGGCGCTTGTCGTGGATGGAGGGTCCACCCGGATAATCAGGGATGATGTCATCTCAAGCTCCTTAACTACTTCTGCAAAGACCTTTTTTCCAAAGAAGGTCACATTTGTAGTTTCCAGGGATTAGGATCCGATGTCTGTGGAGGGCCATTATTCAGCGTACTGCAGCATGGTGTGTGTGTGGGGGGGCTCTTACAAAAATGACCTTCTTATTTTAGAACAGTTGTAGATTTACCCAATTATGGTAAAGAAAGCATAGAGTGTCCCTGTGTACCGCACACCCCGTCTCCCCTGTTAGCATCGTACTTGCTCAAGCAGTAAGGTCCACACTTTGTGGACACGCTTGTCCACATTTCTCCAGCTGTCCCCTAGTGTCGTCTTCTCTTCTGGGGTCCCACTCAGGATCCCATGGGACGTAGGGTGGTGACACCTCCCTAGGCTCGTCTTGTCTGTGGCACTTTCTCAGACGTTCTTTGTCAGCTGTTTTCCAGAATGTTCCTCAACTTGGGCTGGTCTGATGTTCTTCTCGGGGCTAGACTGGGGTGATGGTTTGGGGCAGGGGGACCGCAAAAGGGACCCTTCTCGTCACATCGCATCCAGGGTTCACACTCTCAACCTGACAGATGGCTATTGATGTTGACCTTGATCCCCTGGTTGATGTCATGCTTGTCAGGTTTTTCTACTGGGAATTGTCTCCTGCCTTTTTCTCCCTTTCCCCCGCTGTCCTCTCGGGAAGGAGGTCACCATGCACACCACACTTCAGGGGAGGGCATGCGCTCTGCCTTCTAGAAGCTAGAGGGCCCATAAACCATTTGGGACTCTCCTTCATGGGAGATTTGTCTCTTCTCCCCAGTTTATTTGTTCAATCATCTCTTTAATCGGTATGGTCCCATGGATATTTATTCTAACTTTGGGTATAACCCAATACTACTTTATTTGTTTTATCACTCCAATTGCTCCAGCGTTGACTGTCTCCCGCGTTGCTTGGACACGGCCCCATCGTTGTGGCTGCTCATCTTTACTGTCGCTTCTTATCATTTCCTCACTGTCGAGCACTATGAGATGCCCCAAGTTCACCTGGTATGTTCCTGGCAGAATAAACCACTTCTGCAAGGAGCCCCGGGTCCTTTTCTTGGAGAACAGCGATGGAGGCCGAGCTCCGGGTGCTGGGTACGCGCCTAGCTGCAGGGTGTTGTTGCTTCTAGGCTGTGCCAGCCGACACCCCGCGGGTCGGTGTGTGTATGACCCCGTGCATACACACGCATCTACAAACCACCACCTGCGGCTGTATTAAGCTCAACGTGAGTGCATACCGATGTCTCCAGCTGTAACATATTTACCATGGACCGTTTCAGCCTCCTCCCCTTGCATGTCCAGGTCTTACAGTGAGAAAGCTGATCCGGGGGGGGGGGCTTCAGCTTCCCCATCTATGAAAAACGGGGCTTAGAAGAAGAGACTGTCCACCAGGGTGGATACCGTAGGATACCAAGTTCAAACAAACACGGATAAGTGGTTGACTAAACCAGGTCTTACTGGGTTTTTTTGTTTGTTTTTTTTTTTTTTTTTTCATTTGAATGCTGCAGATTTTTCTTAGTGGGTCTCCAAATGTGCTCTGGAAGACTCTTTTACCTCTTCCAGGAATTATGTTGTCACTAAACAAATCTGTAAGGAGCCAAAGCCAGGAACAATGACATGAAAATGTAAGGCAGCATGCCCGGGGCCTGGGGCAGGTTGTCACCGGCCGTGTGGACGGCACTTCTCCCTCCTCTTTCCCCGAGGGTCTTTGGCCAAATGGGCCCCTTTGTCAGGGAGCCAGCAAAGCTTTGGGCCTGTGCTCTGGTAGACCACCCAGGACACAACCCAGCCCGGCGGACGTCCGCGAACACAGGGAGACTCAGAGAGATGCAACGTCAGCTTGTCCGTGGATCTTTCCCAGGAGCTCCTCATACCAGCTGCCCTTTCAAGGGATGACCGTGTTGACCAAGTCACTGGGCTCGGTCACGGTTTCGCAGCTATCTGAGAAACTCTGAGCCAATCAAAGCAAACATTCACCATGAGAGTGGAATCCAGAACCGTCTAGTTCTCTCCTGCCATTCCCCCCTTCCTCCAGCACTGTGAGCCCCTCTTTTGCCCTTACCCAGTGGTGTTAGTGGACAGGTTAGTCCTGCGCTTGGATCTTTGGGGCCCACCTCTTCCCCGTCGAGACCTGAGCACCCAGGACAGAGTGTCTTTCTTGTTCACCATGTGGGTGGCTGTCGTGGGCTCTGTCACCAGGAGCCTATGGGGACTGGGATCATTTTACTTCAGTTCCCTAAGCTTGAGCCTTCTCATCTGTAAAGCAGAGGTAACAATAGGCTCAAGAGAAATATGATTACTCTTTCACTTCCGAGATGAGGAACCTGCACGCTAGGATTTGCTCAACATGGCCGTAATTACTGGCAAGTCCTTCCTTCCTTCCTTCTGTCCGTCTGTTCTACAGTCACTGAGTACCCCTGCGGTACGAGGCTCTGTCCAAAGCCCTTCGGAACAAGAGTGATGGTTCTAGAAGTGCTTAGTTAATCACGGTAGGAAAAGATAACTAAATACCTACACTTCAGTCCCGTCGGATTAAGGGTGGTGACAGAGGTGACGGGGGCCCACTGCCCTGCGAGTAGGGTGGGCGGCAGGGGCAGGAGAAGCACGCTGGAGTGGGGCTCGCGGGCTGGCAGCTTGAGTGTGGACCCAGCCTGCCAGCAGGAGACTCCAGTGCGGGCCTTAGTGTGGGAAACTAAATTTTAAGAGTAAAAAAGAAACAAAAGCAAGATGACTTTATCTCCCCTGAAATGATGGGAGCATTTCATCATCCTGAGGACCTGGAATAGTTTAAACTTGCTTTATCTGATGGACCACGGCAATAACAACACTTATCTGGAAATCTTTCATTGGAAGAGCGGCAGATGCTGCAGGCCTTTCTCTCCAAGGCGAGAACTATTCACTCGTCTGAGCCCTGACATCGGTACTCGATTGGCAAAGGAATTCGGGGCTAGAATGACCAGAATAATCTCGGTGATCAATAATTTGTTCCCAGGAGGAGATACAGGGCTGACAGAATCTCACATGATGGTGAGATTTCTCCTTCCTCTCTCCAAGAGCACCCTCTCTCTGCACCTCCCTCTGGCCCACTTGATTCCGGACGGTTCTATCTCGTTTTTTAGTGATGGTTTAGAGACTCGGGGCAGGAGGTCTCCTTGGGTCCCTCTGCACTTTTGCTCCTTACAGGATCGGCCTCCTCTGATGGTGTAGCTGGTCATTTCCTTAAAGGTCCCTGGAGCTGGTTTTCCTTCTGTGTTGCTTGGCTGAGAGCTTAGACCACCCCCAGCATTCCCTGTACCTGGATGCAGGTGACTAAAGTCAATGAAACAGGTGGATGAACTGAGTGGACACGAGGCTGCGGGGCCCCAAGCCTCAGGACTGACACCCTTGGACAGCAGGCTGCTGGGCTCCAGGAGCCTCAGTTTGCTTGTCCCGCGATGCATGTGACCGCATAGCCTCTCCCCTGGGGCTGATGTGAGTGTTCAGGGTGGTAAGGATGCCCAGGGCATGACAAGAGCTCAGGAAGTGACTATTTTTAATATGCTCAGTGTTATTATTATTAATAGTGCTTGTGGGGAAGAAGGAAGGGGGCCTCAGGGGACGCCCATTGTCACAGGTTTATCGCCCAGCTGCAGGGCCTCTGGGATGGCCCCAAGAGACCCACAGGGCCATTTGCCAAGCAGCTCCTGGGATTCAGGAAATGCTGCCTTGGCCTTTTTGACCCCCGCCAGTCTCCCCAGCCCCACTCAGCTACCGTGGAGGTTGGGGCCAGGCTTCCTCTGCTTTGCTTTCCATTGTCTTTGGGACGAGCGCAGTCCCCCCCACCCCATCTCTCTCTCTCCCTCTCTCCCTCCCTCCACTTGCTCTCAGGGACCAGGGCCAACCCTCTAAGGGACTAAGGTGGTGATGGAATACTAGGAGTTTTATCCAGAAGAGGAGGTGAGTCTTGCATCCACCTAGTAGGGTCCCCCAGTGGGTGATGGCTGCCCCGGGGTTACGGTGTGGCACAGCCTTGGAGCTTGGGAGGGGGTCCCCTCTGGGCACACCCCCGAGGTCACATCCCGGATATGGCTGGAGCTGGGGGTGAGGTCATCAGCAGCATATTTCACGCCGACCGGATGCGGGCAGGCATGTCCCCCGGCTGGACCTCGGAGGGAAGGAAGGAAGCTGTAGCCGAGCTGGCCGTGCCAAGCCCTGGCTTCACGCACTGCAGCTCAGCACCTCCTTGCCCTGTCCTGGGAGGAAGCGGGTGCTCAAGGGCATGGCGGTCAAGGCGGATGTGGCCACATTCAAAGCCCGGCTCCACCACTCAGCCCCCGTGCGCAGCCATGGACCATCCTGGCCTGCGCATGGGTTGCTTGGATGAGTGACAGAGAAAAAGTACAGGCAGGTTTTAGGAGACAGCCTGCACGTGATGCTCAAAAGTGGTAGCTATTCCATCCCTGTTGTAGAAACAAGGCAATGGAGGCCCAGGGAGAGAAGCCTATGCAGGGGGTTAGGGGGTGGGATGGGAGTGGGCAATGCTTCCTAGGAGAGGCTCACCCAGTGTTGGCACAGAAGAACCAGAATCAGCAACAGAAGACAACACCAATACCCAGGCAGCTCCAGATTATACGTGCCTGTCCCAAGAAGCTGGTGAAAATCTGGAGGCTCCTTGGCAGTCTTCCCTTGGCTTCAAACCCTGCCTGGTCACCTGTGCTAGGTGGTGGTAGGGTCCCTCCCCGAGTGTCCACAGTACTTGGGAAGCCTTCCCCTTTCCTGCTGACTGGGACGATTGTTGAGCTGAGGCCTGTGGGGAGAGTCCCATGTGATGGGCTCATTGCCAGACCCCCAAACCCAGCATGGTGCCCAGCACTCAGCAGGAGCTTCATACTGGTGGATGGATGGATGGATGGATGGATGGATGGATGGATGGATGGATAGATGGGTGGATGGATGGATGGACAGATGGATGGATAGATGGGTGGATGGATGGATGGACAGACGGATGGATAGATGGGTGGATGGATGGATGGACAGACAGGTGGATGGATGGATGGACGGACGGATGGACAGATGGATGGATGGACAGATGGATGGATAGATGGGTGGACGGATGGATGGACGGACGGATGGATAGATGGGTGGACGGATGGATGGACGGACGGATGGATAGATGGGTGGATGGATGGATGGACAGATGGGTGGATGGATGGATGGGCGGACGGATGGATAGATGGGTGGATGG
>NW_022589753.1:3783187-3816406 GCF_004348235.1 Phoca vitulina | reverse complement strand
GGATGGGTAGATGGATGGATGGATGCATGTGCTCACACATCAGGTCCACTCAGTCCTACCCTCCAGGGCATGAGCTCGTCGTAGCCAAAGCCATGTCAGAGCCTCATGGAAACAGAATTAATTGGTTCACCTAGTGAACCTTTGCTGAGGGACAAAGCCAGACGCCGAAAGGGCACCCGTGTGGCCAGAGCAGGCTGAAGGAGAGGAGAAGGCAGCCCAGCGACCTTGGCAAAGTCTGGGATATTCCTGCAGGAGCCACACATGTCCAGGTCCCAGGGCCAGCCAGGCTGGGAACACTGCCTGGCTGCTCACCCACAGCATTTGCTGACTGTTGGACTTTGATGTGAGTGTGGTTTGCTCAGGGCCCCAGAGGGTAAGGGGCTGTTCCAGGAGCACAGAGGAATTCCACCTCATCTGCTGACTTTAGAGCTGGTTGTGGAAGTCTGAAATTCAAAGTGTTTTTTTTTTAAAGATTTTATTTATTTATTTGACAGAGAGAGACACAGTGAGAGCAGGAACACAAAGCAGGGGGAGTGGGAGAGGGAGAAGCAGGCTTCCCGCCGAGCAGGGAGCCCGATTTGGGGCTCGAACCCAGGACCCCGGGATCATGACCTGAGCCGAAGGCAGACACTTAATGACTGAGCCACCCAGGCGCCCCTTCAAAGTGTTTTTTAAAAAAATATAAAATAATATATGTTCATGATAGTGCAAAAACAAATTAATCATGTTGGGAGGAAACGCAACACAAAGAAAACCTTCACCCCAAGGTTACATTTTGCAGATATACTCACACATGTATGTATATCTTACATTTTAGCAACTACAGTGGATCCACTCGTGTGCTGGGTGGCACTAGCTCTTTCTCCTATGGACCCACTGGGACATCTTTCCATTAGCTCCGGATTAGAGGGGTGAGGTGCTTCTACCCTGGTTACTAGGTCGGGACCTGCTTATAGTTTGCAGCTGGGAAACACGTTGAATGAAGGAACACAGATCAGCCTCCTTGTGTGGAGTTCTTATGGTGGGACACCCCTTCATTTATTTTAGGGTCCCCGAGAACTGGGGGTGTGGATGGCGGTTACAGATCCTGCCCCAGGAGACTCGCAGCTTAGCTACGTACATGCATCAGGAGGGTTAATTCCTAGAAGTGCAGTCCCTAAGTCAGAGGGTGCAAGGTCAGTAATGCTGAAGGATATTGTCAAATTGCTGACCTGTCAGAGGAGATGGCCAGTCCTTGACTCTTGGCACGTCTTCTGTTTTTCCCCGAAGTCTTGTACATTCTTTCCATGCAATCCTCTCAGGGCTGGGAGGCACAGAGCCCAGTGAGGGTGGAGACCTTGAGAGGGGGCCCAGGGAGGAACGGGCTGCTTTCTGGCTGTCACGACTTTGCCTCTGATCCCCCATCTGTAGAATGGGGTTGCTGGTGGTACGTACTTCAAGGACTGTGCTCCCCACGGGCTGGGAGCACCTCTGCTGGTCCTGAGTCCTGGGCCTTCTCAGGCTGTGGAGAGTCCAAGGAGCACCAGTCTGTGTCTTCAAGGAGATAGGTGAGATTGAAGACCCTGGGGTCAAATGTCTAAAATCATCCAAACAACGCAAACCTCCCGGCCACCAGTGTGCCCAAGTGCCCATTGACGTGAGCAGTTCTGAGGGCTCTTTGTTCTAGGAAGGTCGAGGGAAGCCGAGTGCCATCTTTGGCATGTGAGTTTATGAGATTCTGGACAGACGCCTAGCGGTCACGTCTGGGCAAGCTTGCCCTCAGAATTGCAGAGGGATGCTGGGTCACCCCGCTGCCCTGTGGGACCACTGCCCCTGACAACCACCCTTCTTTGAAGCAGTTTCGAATCCCAGAGGTGAGGTGGGCTGTTCAATAACAGACAGCAACCAGGGGCCCAGAGAGGCAGTGCAACTTGCCCGAGGTCACCCAGCTTGTCACCTTCACATAGGGAGCTCCACTGCTCCCGCTGTTTTGCTTTATATGAAATTCCTTTGCTCCTTTTTCCATGAAATGAGAACTTTGTTACGGCCCTGGAGCCAGATAGCCTTGGTCTGAATCCTTCCCTGCTGACCTCTGCCTTTGGGTGAGTCGCTTCCCCTGTGTGTGCCTTCAGGGCTCGATGAAGAGGGGACGATGATGGGACTAGCCACAACTTGTGCGGATGACACAAGAGATGTCACCGTGTAAGGCTGTGGCCTAGGGCACGGGGACTGGGCGGAGCGGTTCAGCACCACGTGCCCCTCCCCTTGATCCTGCCCAGCAGCATCTAGGTGCACCGCCGAGGCGAGGGCACACCAGAGCTCCAGGGAACCCAACCCTCTGTGGACGCGCTCAGCGCAAAGGCCCCAGAGTTGAGCAATGGTTGCACTGTCTTGTAACTCATCCACTGCGTCTGACCTTTGGATTCAGAGACGCATTAATGGGGCACTTTGGATGGCGCTTGGAGTGTCAAGCTTTTAATTAATGCGCCGGACTGAATATATTTAGCTGGACCATTCTGCCTAGTCCATCCAATTACCCAGATTCATTATACAACTTGATTGCGTTTTCCATTACTCAGTGACTTTGCTAAATGGGCGGCCATGCTGTAGACGGGCAGCCCAGCGCCAATATTGATTAGAGGACACAGTTTATTACCCAGTGGAGGCGATGCTTGGGGCCGTAAATCTCATGCTGGACATAGCTTCTCTGCAGTCTCCAGGTGGGGGACGGAATTTTATTTGGATGAAGCATTTTGGCCATCGACCCTCCTTCCAAACTTCCCCTGTGCCCTGCTTGTGTTTAATTGAATTGCTTTTCCATTGCCAAGTCTCCCCGTAAATATAATCAGGGGCTCCTCCTGCTTTAATAGCGGAAATGGATGGAAGGTATTTTTCACCTTCCCCACGTTCCAGAATGACACAACGCTACGAGCTTGCCAGGAGCATCTGGAGGATCAGCCGCGGGAAGACATTGAACCCTCTTTTATTCTTGCTGGCTTCGGGATGGGTCCGATGCCAGAACCGCTGTCTCTTATCTTGCATGGCACTGGGGAAAAGGTGGCCTCTAACCCTTGGTGAGAAAGAGAGAAGCAGCAGTCAAGGTCAGCTGGGGAACCCAGCACCCCGGAACTTGCTTTTAAGGTTGTGGTTGTAATCTCAAGGGGAGAGCCCTTCCCCACTCCGTAGTATCGAGGGTGTGCCTTCCTACGTGATTTCCTTCATTTCCATCACCCCTTCAGAGTTGGATCAGTCTGTTTATCTGAGATATAGGAGGCAGCAGGGGGGAAATTGGAATAAAAGGGGGAAAAGAAAAGACACAATGAGTGGGCTGTTTCCTTCCATACAAAGCTAGTGAACACCAGGTCCACGCCAGGTATTTCACCGTTGCCATCTCCAGTCCTCAGATGACCGAGGAAGTGTTTGGGTTACTTTTTACTTTTTATTTTTAGATAATTTTAGTGTTACAGGAGAGTTGCAAAAATAGTGTAGAGAATTTCTGTCAAACCCTCACCTAGCCTCTCCTCGTGTTCACATGGAAGTGGTTTTAATTGTCTATGAAGAGAAGGCTGAGGCCCAGCGAGGTTAAGGAACCTGCACAAGGTCACACAGCAATGGTGGGATTTGAACCTAGATCTGGGTGTAGCAACACCTGGGACACCCCAGCTTCCTGTGAAGGAGGAGCAGGTGCTTGTCATGCAACCACAGGATCGGGAGCAGAGCTGGAGGTCTCTGCAAAAGGTGATGTCTGTGCCTAAGAACCAGAATGAAGTCAGAACCTCGCTTACGTCCAAGACAGATCCTGCCTTCCAAAGGCACGGAGGAGCTGTGACCTCCTGGAGGGTAGCAGGGGAAACGGGATGACTCTGAGCACCCCGCCAACCAGCAGCCCAGCCTCCCCTGTTCCCCCGCCCGTTCCGAGTCTCCTCTAGTCTGGTTTTGTGGGTCTGCCTCCAGCCCACCCCCCCAGAGCCAGTCAGCAACCAGCACATGTGGTGGGCTTGTGTTGGCACTTCTGCTGGCAACCCAATAATGCAATTAGCAATGATTAACCTTGAGAATAATGAGCCGTCACAAAAGAAAAAAGTTTCTCTTTTGCCAAGCTCAACAGACACCCTTTCAACAAACACCATTCTGATTTTCTGGATGCTCCTAATGAGGAAAGGAACTGCTGGTGGTTTAAATATATAGACTAATAGGTCAAAAATAAATGCCATTTATCAAACATATCCTGCTGCCAGGCTCAGAACTAAGTGCTCAGCGTCAACTTCGCTGACTCTGAGTCCTGTCCAAACCCTGGCGAAACAGGTGTCATTATGGCCTCGAGCAAACAAATTTTAAATTTTGAAATGATTATGGATGCACAGGAAATTGCAAGAATAGTACAGAGAGGTCTCATGTACCGTTCACCAGCTTCCCCCAAATGGTGACATCTTCTGGGACGCTGGTGCAATCCACAGCCCTCAGTCACACAGTGCCGGTTTTGCGCACACCGTTTGTGTGTGTGTGCATGTGTGTGGGGTGTATATGTATGTGTGCGTGCATGTATGTACGTGTGTGGTGTGTGTGTGGTGTGTATATAGGTGTATATGTGTGTGTGTGGTTCTATGCAGTAGTCACACTTACCTCTTTTTCACAGGTGAGAAAACCAGACCGTAGAGAGGTTGAAGGGACTAGCCCCACGGGACACCGCGGGTAAGTGGCCAAGCCAAGATACATCAAAGTCAGATTCCAAAACTGCACCCGTAACCCCGCCCCACCCCGTGAGGCTTTCTAATGCCCCCCACCCTGCCCTCCCAACTGCAAACAAAACTGACAAGGGAAGATGACCTTACTTGTGGATGAACTTAGCCCTTGAAAAACTACATATCTCATGTGCGGCCGGTGGTAAAAATGTCTTCTTGCTAATTTATCTCCTCCAGAGATGATACACAAAGGGCAGAGCTTCAAAAAAAGTCTGGTGTAACGTCTCTTCCTGTCTGTGCATGGCTCTTGATGTGATGGGAGAGGTGGAAGGTTTTACATGGGTCTCCAGTGTGGTCGTGTGGACAAAAGCACGTGGCTGCCTGATCGGGGACAGCCAGGGTGCGGGGAGACTGGCCGGCCATCAGAAACCCAGCTCCCCACCCCATGGGAGCGGCCCCCACACACAGAAGGGAAGGTAGTTATTCGTATCCTAGGACTTCAAATTAATAACAAATTGCAAAACAAATGCACGCTAGGGACTTCCCTTTGTTCTTGACGCTGTTAGGGATTTAAAAGGTCATTGAGCTACAATAAATAATAATAATAAACTCCTGTTTTGTGCTCGGGAGATAGGGATTTTTTTTTTTTTTTTTTTTGGAGAGGTGGGGTGGGAGGTGTTATAATGGCTCTGGGGAGGCGGTTTGAAATCATTCTCTTCCCTCTGGGTGGCAGAGTGGGTGGAAACTTACTGCAAGTTAAATTAAAAAAAAAATCAATAGCATTGCAGGTGATTGTGAATTAGGGGTTATTTGCTGGGGCTTAAGGGGATTCAGGTTAGAGCCTGAAGATGATCAATGGGCAATTACTACCATGGAGGAGGGTGCACACCAGCTTTCTCTCATCTCGGGGGCAGGGGTGTTAGGAGGCGAGCAGGAGGCTCAGACGGCACCCCTTTGAACACCCAAAGCGTACAGTATGTGAGCACACGTTGAACCCAAAGAATCATGGCTCCAGTGCATTAGGAAAGCCATTTGCTGGCTCATCCGGCCCTTGAAGACCCCAACCCGTTGCCCTCTCTCCTTCCCACCCTGGAGACGCCCCCACCCACCAGGGAGGAAATGAGCCCTGCTCTCCATTCAGATTGGAGCAGACAAAGACAGAGGTGCGGACCCGAAGCTGCCTCCACGCCGATCAATCCTGGGGCAGTAATAACTACAATTTTCTGATTTGAAGGCAAAACCAAATAACCCAGAGGAGTAATTCAGGCCACATGCGGCCTTCTTCCTGAGAAGGAGCACAAATTGATTTTTCTTTTATAAGCCCAATTTTGTGCTGCTCATCGACCCCCCTCTGTCCTTTTTGAGCTCCCTTTCTTCCATTCTGCTTGAGGTACAATTAACAGAGGATCAGAAAGTTTCTTGCTTCCTATTTCTTGCCTTTGTCGGCACAGCTTCTGTGCTAAGGAAATGCGGGGAAGCCAGCAGCCCTGGCTGGCCTCGGGAAAGTTGCTGACCTTCAGGATCTTGGTCTCCCCACTGCCATGGCCCAGGGGCTGGATGCTGCAGAGTTGACCCCCTTTGCCTGAACGCCGAACCCTACAGAAATAGCTACCCCTGCCTCGCCCGGGGCGACTGACTCAGAATCTTCAGGGGTCGATGCCTCTCTGGCCCCCACCTCTACTCTTTCTCAAAGAGGACTTGAAAGTATAAACCCGGCTCAGAATTCCTCAGGGGCTCTCACCTCCCTTGGAGTGGAACCAGAGTTGGGACCTTGGCCACACTGTCCTCCGTCCTTTGTCTCTGCCTAGCCCATGTCCTTCTGTCCCTCCTTACTCTGCGGAACTACTCTGGCCTTCCTTCAATTGGTGGTACTCTCCTAGTTGGTTCCTGCCCCAGGGCCTTTGCCCGTGCTATTTCTTCTGCCTCAAATCCATCCATGGCCAGCCCCATCATGTTCTTCCATCCTCGGCTCAGCTGCTGTGCACTTCACTTTCTCCCCGGCCCTTCCCATGGAAGGGGTCTGCAGTTTTGTTCTCTTTGTTTCCCTGCTTGTGATCCTCCCGCCTGACTGGGACCTGCTCCTTCATCCCCGTGCGGCCCCTGCCTGGCACACAGTAGGTCTTCGGGAACGTCCGTTGAGTGGGTGGATGAATGTGTTTTGGGATCACACGAGTTTGGGAGGCCCTGGAGCCGAGCCAGGCGCTCATTAGTGGCCTTTTGCAGCCGTGACATTTTATGAGTTTGGGTTCATCTCTCTCAAGCTCCTCATTTTACACATGAGGAAGCAGAGGTCCCTGTGGGGTTGATGATAATGGGAGAGTTCCTCCCATAGCTATTAGTGGGGTCCTCTGGCTGCCGCCCCTTCACTGGGAGTGATGCCAAGCGGCTGGGGATCTGAAAAGAAGGTGGCTGGTGGCGGGTGGCCTCTGAGTCCAGGGATAGGACCACTGGCCTTGGTGGTGACCACGGCCCCGAAGTGAGGAGCTGAACCCAGAGCGGGGAGCCTGGCTCCTCCAGCTGGGGTCATGCAGGTCCCGAGACAGGAAGGGTCCAAGGCAGAGCGGCTCGTCTGTGGCTGAGGGCTTCCCAGGCTCTTAGATGCTCCCCGTCGTCTTTCCTTTCGAGCTGCCCCCCAGCTCATCTCTGTGCATTTCTCCCCTCTGCTGGGAACCCCACTCAGGAGGGCTCCTCGCAGGACACTGAAACCAAACTGGCCAAAGCCCCCTGTCCCCGGGCCCGCAGTTAGGACGGGGCGGCTGGCACCAGGCCCCTCTCCTACATGGCTCCCACTGGAGGTGACCCCTCTCCCCTTCTCTCCCCACCGCTCAACACCTGAACACCGGGCAGAGGAGGTCACCAAGCGGAGGTGCCGACAAATGATTCATGGGCTTGTTTTCCTACTCTGGAAGCTTCTCCCGCTGTCTGGCTGAGGAAGGGACAGCCCGCTGGTGCCCCCGCTCGGGGTCCAGGCATGCTTTCTGTGAGCTGCCAGCCAGCCACGAGCTCGTCCCTCGTCCCCAGGCAGGGACAGGCTCAGGCCACCAGGGGGGCAGGGGCGGGCTGAGGCTGCCGGGCCTGGGGCTCTGTGCCCACCCCGTGCCTCTGGGACCGCCATCCACACTGCTGATGCAAGGAAAGAGTGGGCAGTGCCCAGCTGGGGCGGAAGCCTGCTGGTCACCGATTAGTCGTTATGGAAATTCTCCACCCCAAGAGGTCATTCAGCTGCAAGTAGAAACAATTTCCCGAAAGGTTTTAGCGAAATTCAGGGGTGACAGGCATGATGGCATGATTAGAGGAGAGTGGGACGTGGTACCGTGGGCCGAGGCCAGCCCTCGGGCAGGCGTGGGCGAGGACCTGCTGCGGCCACCTACGTGCTCGGCGGCCTGGGGCCAGGCACACGCAGACCCTCCCATCCCACGGGGCTCTGGAGCGGGGGAGAGAGTCTGAATGCAGCACACAGGCCGCCCCTGGGCTCGCTGAGCAAACCCCTCCTGCCAAGCTGGATACCAGAAAACATCACCGAATGAGGGGCTGTATATGATGACAATAATCAAATAACAATAGCTATATGCTAATAATATATTGTCAAGTGTTACTGCTTAATATTGTATTATTTAATTATATTATTCACGATGAAATGTGATTCACCCTCATTATTAAGAGTAAGCTAGAGTACCATTATGCGCCAGGCCATCACGGTTTTGAGACCTATAATTCTTTTTTTTTTCCTTTTTTTAAAGATTTATTTATTTATTTTAGAGAGAGAGGGAGCAAGCGAGCATGCAAGCAAAGGGAGGAGCAGAGGGAGAGGGAGGGAGGAACTCAAGCAGACTCCCCGCTGAGCGAGGACCTGAGGTGGGTTCGATCCCAGGATCCTGAGATCAGGACCCGAGCCAAAACCAAGAGTCAGACGCTTCACCGACTGAGCCCCCCAGACACCCCTAATTGTAGTCATAACCCTACAAGGCACTATTATCATTCCCATTTTACGGGCTGGCCAACTGTTGTGCTTTCTAATATCCTTTCATTGCGTTAAAAATGTGACTGGGAACCCGTGCCAAGCAGGACCTTGAAGTTCCCGGAAAGCACCATCTCTTTCTTTTCACTGAATATTCATTCAACAAGTATTTACTGAGCCCCTCCTGTGTGTTACATGCGTGGTGGCAGGGCAGGGCAGGCCAGCTTTCTCCTCACCCTCCAGAGCCCATATACTGTTTCTCCCGAGAAGCCTTTTCTGAACTTGCTGGCTGGAGCCAGGGGCCTCCTTGAGGCGTGCAGAGACTCTGGACCTCCTCAGTGTTTTGGGGCACCTGCTGGTTCTGCCTGTCTCTCCCTCCAGAGCTGGGAACCCTTTACAGGCTGAGACTACGTCTTTTGTCTTTGTGTTTCCCAGGCACAAAATGGGCAAGTCATGGGCTATTTGTTGGATTTTATCACTAAGAAAGAAGCTCCAGGAGGGCTGGGTCTGTGTTGTTCACCACCGCATCCCCTAACATAGTGTCTGGTCCATAATGGGTGCAAAATGCCTATTTGTAGGATGGATGAATGGACGAAAGCAGGGATGGGGGGATGAGTGGATGGTTCTATGTCTCATTGGATGGTTGGCTGTCAGATGGATGGAAGGATGGAAGGAAGGACAGACAGGTGGATAGATGGTCAGACGGTTCAGTGGATGAGTAGATGAAGGCCTGGATAGTTGAGTGTATGGATAAACAAAATGTTTGTTAATAGGATAGAGGTTTAGATGATCAAATAGTTGGTTAAAAATGTAAGCATGGTCTGCACTGCTGCCGTCCCAGTCCCGTTTTTAGGAAGCAAAAACAGATAGCTGGGAAGTGACAGAGCACCAAGAGTCGAGCGGCCCCAGTGGCCTCAAGAATGGAGCGGGCTCCCCCTCGTAGGGGATGCCTACTGAGCTGCACTGTTCCACGTGTCCTCAGCAGAGCTCACCCGTGGCATCTGCCTGGGAGGGGCCGCTCAGCACAGGGGCTGCCGGGCGGCAGCAGGGGTGGGGCAGGCGGTGGGTGCTCTTGTCCAGCAAGGTCAGGGAGGGGTGGTCAGAGCCTCTCCACGTGCAGACACATTCCGTGGACTGGCTAAACCTGCAGCTACCAGAGCAACAGGGACTCAGAGGGGTGGATGGGACAAGTGCCTGGGACTTCTGCTGGCTGTGTGGCAATGTGGAGGGCATGTTTTCATTCATTCATCATTCACTCAGCAAACGTCTACTGAGCGCTGGGCTGGGCTCAGGGCCCCCCAGCCTCTGAGCGGAGCTCCTGATGTGCGTGCAGAGCCCACGTTACCAGCCAGCCCCGTCTCCGACCTCACTCCCTCCGGTCCCCTCATGCCCCACGCAGCGGCCACTCTGGCCTTCCTGCTCTTCCTCCCCCCACCCCTACCGGCTCTTTCTCTCCACCCCTTCACTATGCTCTGAGTACTTAAGACACATTCCCCATTTGCTTAAAATCTCCCTCCAGCCCTGGGCTCTGAGACGCATGAGGATGGGGGCTTTGTCTTGCTTGGGGCTGAGTCACTGGTGCCAGCATTAACAGATGTTGAGGGCAGGGGTGGATGAGGGCAGAGAACAAGGCTGAGTGAGCTCCCTGCCCTCATGCTGCAGACCGCAGAGCAGGGAACCGGGCCTTAAACAAATACACACAAGGAAACATACACGTACATGTGATGCCAAGGGCTCTGCAAGAAGAGGAGGGAACAGGGCCTTCCGGGGAGGGAGGCTAGTCATTGGATCTGAGAAGGGCTCCCTCGGGATCTGGCATTTAAATGGATCCTGAATGAGGAGCCCCAGCCAGCCTTCTGGGGCTGAGCAGAGTGTCTTCCCAGCCGTACGGTGCCTCCCCAATGGCCCAGTGCCAAGGCCAGGTATCACATACCCAACAGAAGTGCATTCGTGAATTCACCAAGGGTCAAGTACTAAATATTCATAGCAGCATTGTCCCCAGGAGCCCAAACGTGGAGTGACCCAGATTCCGGGATGAATGAGTTGCAGTCCATCCACGGGATGGGATGGTGCTCAGGATGGCCGTCACTGCCCGCAGCTTCTGAGCCATGGCAATCCTGCAGACACGGTGAGTGAACGCAGCTAGATTGAAGAAGCACGTTCCAAATGGTTCCACTTAACATATTTTGCAAAACAGGGAATGCGAATCAGTGCTGTGGGGTCAGGACGTGGCTGCCCTTCATAAGGGACTGGTGACCGGGGCGGTGACAAGTGGCTTCTGAGATCTCTGTCGTTTGGTTTCGTGATGTGGGGGCTGGTGACGCAGGGCTGTGCAGCGTGAGACCTCGAGGAGCTGGATGTCAGGGAAGAGTTTGAAGATGAAAGCCCCTCTTCTGGGCTACTCTGAGAGGCAGAGCTATTTTCCTCTGGGGCGGGAGCTGGGCTGCCCCTGCCCTGTGCCCCCGGCACCCAGAGACCAGGGCGAGCCATCTGCCTTCAGGCGGCTGTCTCACCCCTGGGCTGGCCCCCACTTCTCTGTCACCATGCCCGCCCCTCCGACCAGCCACCCCCTCTCACAGCCAGGTCTGTCAGCGGGGCGGGGGCTCCTGACAAAGCCTGCAGCCGCCAGGGGTGAGCATCGGAGCCTGGGGAGAAGGAAGCGAGGTGGGGGGCGCCCCGGAGCTCCGGACACCTGCTTTCCCTGCAGATCGCAGACTGGAGACCCTGCGCATGTAGGGAAGAAATGCAAATGGAAGTTATTGAAGAAATCATTTTGGGCCCCGGGGAGCTCCCCAGGCTAATTTCTGAGCAAGAGGCAGCCACCTGGTACCTGTGTTCAGCCCTGGGCGAATTTGGGAGGGGAGCAACCCGTGAGGCCACCCAGGCCCGAGACTCAGGAAATCCCAATCAGATGTACCCCCCACCTAGCAGGTGCCTCCCACTCCAACCCAGAGCGGCACCTCAGGATGCTGACGTTCTTTACAGTCAGTTTCTCTTTCATCGTTGTTATTAACTCTTCCATTCAGTGTCAGGAATTTGCGTGGGAAGGACTTTCTGGAGTGTTTTTCCAGCGTGGGGGAGGGGTGGACAGAGCTGCTATCTCACCGCTCACCAGTCCCGCCTCACGTCAGCCTCCCCTTGCGGTCCTGCCACGCATTTTAATGTAGTTTTGTATGTAGGGTTGGCATTGTGGAATGAAAGTTGGCGTAATTTTTAATTTATAACATCAGGAATCCAATTTACTCATCTGGTCCCTTAATGAGGTTGGCTGCTTGAAGGGCATGCACTTATTCCTCTGTGGGTCGGGCGCTCCAGCCGGGTGTGATGGCAGACGTGGGCCTGCTCAGAAGGACGGATGAGGCTGCGCTGGTCGAAGGTGGACGCTGGGCTGGAGCGAAGGGCGAGGTCAGGTCTGAGGCAGGGCTGGGCTAATAGTCAACCTACCAGGCTTGTTTCCAATCCAAAGAGCTGCTCCACTCAGCGGCACCAGGGTCCCCAAGCGTGTGGATTTTTGTAAAGTACCAAGAAAGAGGGGCGCCTGGGGGGCTCAGTCAGTGAAACATCAGACTTGGTTTCGGCTCAGGTCATGATCTGGGTCTTGGGATCGAGCCCCGTGTTGGGCTCCACGCTCAGCAGAGTCTGCTTGCCCTCTCCCTCCCCTTCTGCTCCTCTCCCTGCTCATGTGCTCTCTCTCAAATAAAGAAAATCTTTAAAAAATAAACAAAGTACCAAGGAAGAAGAATAACAAACAATCCCTGCCCAGGAGCCCAGCGTGGGTTCATCCCCTGCCTGTGCAGGCAGGACCACCCAGCTGGGGCACGTCTGCTGTCCAAGCCCGGCCCTTGGGGACGGCTGTCAGCCCCTGAACTTCACAACCTAAGCACCTGCTGGAAACTTTCTGCTGAGGGTCAGGACCCGAGGAGCAATTGCAGAACCACCTGCCTGTGCCCTCCCCCAGCATCATCCCAGTCGACAGCTGGGAAGCTATACTTGAGTGATAAAGATACTTTACTGTGGCATTCTTAGTTTGGTAACACATCTTCTTGTTTGATTCTGGGGATAAAAACAGTCGATAGATTGAGGAAGGCAAACTGACCTTGCAGGTGAGCAGAATCCTCACACCCCCTCACCCTTCACGGTGCTGCCTTCCCCCAGATGCTAATGATTGTCCTTTGAATTGATTTATGCGGGCCCTCCCCGGTGTGTTTGCCTGCACGGCATGTTTGACATTTCGTAGTCCTGCCTCACCAGCCTGGGATCTAGGCTCAGCAAGCATGCTTCCAGGGTAGACACTAACCATTATTTAGAGTTTGATCTTTAGCTGACACAGCGTGCTCACACACAGCATCCTTAATTGATGGAGCAAAAATCTAATCAGGAAGAGTGTATGCCCCAGGAGTCTCATAAAACAGATTGCCAATGGGGTGCGAGCCAATCAATCCATCAATCCATATTATTGAGCATCCTCTCTCCTCCAGATCACTTTAGCCCTGAACTATGTGCTTGAATCACTCACACGGAGGGTCCCATGTCCAAAGAGTTGAGAATCTCGAAGGGGTTCTGAGACCCACTCACACTGAATGGTGAGTGGTCCAAGACACTGGACAGACCCAGCCAGTGTAGATTGCAGGGGGGCGGTGAGAGAATCAGAGCAGACTTCCCTGGGCACAAAAGACCATCTGCAGAGCCAGAGGGAGTGGGCCAGAGAGCGACGAGAGAGAAGGTGACAGGGGGAGGGTCTCCATCTTTGAACACCACAGGTTCCTACAGAAGCATCCAGAGCCTCCCCCTTCTTTCCTGTGGGAGGGAGCTCATGACCCCCATCTCCCTGGGCTGTTGAGAGGTTCTAATAAGGCAAGGGGGGGGCGGGGGCAACAGTTCTTTGGAAATGTCAGGAAGGAGGAGACACCACCCAGAGTTGGGGCAGACGGAGTGGGGGCAGGGTAAGTAAACATTCAGCAGCCCAAATGAGTGACCAGGTGGGGCCCAACACAGCAGCTCCACAAAGGCGTCTGCGTCTGGAGACCCAGCCCCAGCACGGCCGCTGTGTGAGCAAGAATGGGGTGTCAGCCGTCACCCAAGGGCTGCTCCCAACATCAGATTACCAGGCGGGCTCTGGGGTACCGCTCTCTCCGCAAACAAAATTCCTCCGCTGATAACACAGACCCTCCTTGGCCTTGACAGATTGCCCCAACGGGAATTCCAAGGCCAAGAAGTGGCACGCATAACTTTCTCCTTATTAGGCAGTGAAACACCCAGAAGTGTTAATATAGACAGAACAGTTCCATACGCCTCAGCTGCATCGTCCAAATAGCTGTGAGTCATTCTCAGCGCTCTTGGTATGGCAAAGCGCTTCAGGGATGCACACTTTTCATGTGCACACGTCTGGAGTACAGGAGGGCCCCGCCAAGAGGGTATTTGCCTGCAGAGTTAGGACAGTCTAAAGTTTAAGAGACATTGATGGAGAAGTCGGCTAGAAATCTGGCCTTGGGAAATGGGCAGTTTTTCACCCACGTTTTGGGCTTGTTTGAGGTATATTTACACTCAGTAAAATGCTCAGATTTTGAGTGCGCAACTCTATGAATCCTACTAGGTATGTACCCACGTAACCAGCTTCCCCGTCCAGCTGTAGGGAGTCTCCTTCATCCCGGCAAGTTCCTTTCTCACCTCCCAGGTAATCGCCCTCCCCCCACCTCAACCTGGGGACCCAGAGGCCACCGGTATTCCAATTTCTAGTACTGGAGATTAGTTTTGCTGTTCTTGGACTTCATGTAAGTGGGATGATACAGAAGTCCACATTCGCATCCGGCTTCTTTCACGAAACATCGTGCTTTTGAAGGCCATCCATGTTGTTGTGTGTATCAGCAGTGATTTGTTTTTATTTTACTTGCACAAATGTATTGTTTGGAGATCTCTCAGTCTGTTTACCACTCTCCTATTGGTAGATATTTGGGTTTCCAGTTTGGGGCTTTTAGGAATAAAGCCTCCCTGAACGCTGTTGTACCTATGTTTTCATTCCTCCTGGGTAAATTCCTAGGAGTGGAATTGCTGTGTCATGTGATCCCTGTGTGTGAAACTTTATCGGGAACTGTCAAAATTTCCAAAGTGCTTGTGCCATTTTCTGCCACCGTCAGTGGTTTCCGGGGATCCCCGGGCCTTCCGTATCCTTGCCACCATCAAGCCAGTCGTGAGACAGAAAGGGAGGAACGTTGGGACGCAGCAAACAAGGGAGGGGTGTGGATGGGAAGTCCCTGGGAGAGCTCGGGGACCGGCAAAGGGGAGGGGAAGGCCCCTGGGATGCAGGCGGGGTCCTGCACCACGTGGGACCAAATGTGGGATCCAAACGAGATCACGTGGGACGCCTCAGCTATCTCGGAACACTCACGTGCAGGCAGAGAGGGCCTCCCCTTGCAGTTCCAAGGGTGTGCCAACGCCATACCTCCCACGTGCTCCTGAGGAGCTGCACCCCTGTCTTGGCAGACTCTCGAGATCAGGGCTCCCCCATTCTACAGATGAGGAAACCCCGTCTTAGACGCCGAGAGTGTGTAGCGGTGGAGCTGGCCCTCAAGCCCAGCCTGGTTGGTTTTAAGGCTGTGATCAGCTTGCTGGGGAAGGATGCAGCCCCGTGCATGTAAGTGCATCCTGCGTGCATGAGAAAGGCACACGTGGGCACGCCTCCAAACAACAACAAAGGAGCAAAGGAAAGTCGGTCTCTGTCCTCTTCTGGCTCTCCAGCTGCCTCCTCAGAAGCAGCAACAGGTAACACTTTCTTGGGTACCCTTCTGGGGATGTTCGACTCATATGCATATTCCATGCATATTTATACGTAATGACCCTCTTTTTGCTTTTTATGCAAATAGCTGCATCTCACGTGCGTGCACTTTGCGCGCCTCGCTTTCGTCCATTAGCAGCTGCTGGGGTGACAGCTCTTCATCTGTGCAGAATGGACTGAGCCATTCTTAGATGGCTCGCAGCTGGGTACGGGTGAGCCGCCCGCCTGTACTCTTGGCATCTCTTCGGAACTTCGGCCGGGGCGGGACACTGCAGCACAGAGTCCTAGAAAGGGCGCGCCCAGGTCCTAAGGTGTGTCCATTTTGAATCTGCACGGACATTGGCAGGGGCCCTTGAGAAGTTACAACCTCCAAGGGCATCAGGGGCTCCCCTGCCAGGCAAAGCGGGATGTTGCCAAAATTTGTGATCACACCGATCTGACAGATGCCTCATTTGCTTTGTTCTTACTATGAGTGAGTGGGACAACTTTTCATGTACTTTCAAGACCGACTGTCATTTCCTTCCCTGTGACTTAGCTGGTCTGGTCCTTGAAAGGACACACCTGTGGCTTTCTCCCATCCTGCTCCTCTGATCTCCTTGCGTGGGCGACCGGGGGTGGATCCGGGGCAGGGTCACCCGAGGCAGTGCAGGGGTCTTGGGCTCCAAAACTAGCACTGCACCCAACTCCGCATGTGGTCTTGCGCAAGACAAGACATTTGCCCACCTACGCGTGCGGTCGCCTTCAGAAAGAGGGGTCTGGATCACATAGTCCTGAAAATCTATGAATCTCTGGTTATCAGAGACCGTTGTGGCTGGCGGTTTGCTATCTCCTCCGAAGGAAATGGATCTGAGCTTCAGAAGAAAGAATTTAATTTAGATACTGTGGAAAGTTTCCTGATGTCTCAGGATATTAAACTCTGAAATGAATGATGACAGTCTGGGGCAGAAGATCGTTCTAATACAAAGAGCTTCAAAAACAAGATGACTCACTTGTCCTCGCGGTAAAAGTTTCACTCTGGCTCTGAGATGGGCGTTTGGAGCAGGGCGGGGTCTTTGCACCGGGCCTTTAACGTCCTCACAGCTGTGTGCTAAGTCGATTGGCGATGCTTGGCCAATTACCTGTTTCGCCGTGGAGCTCATACATTATCTAATTTCGGGATTTGGCTCATTACACGTATTAGAAGCAGACACACTGTCAGGCCTAACTTAATGAATTACTAAAATTAGCATTATTGAGAAAATGACCTGCAAGGGAACTGCTGATTTTAATCAATAGTTCAAGTGAGCACGGTAAAAGAATGTCAAAACTCAGCAGCGCTGTCCAGAAGCTCGGCCAACAACACTCAGTGTCTGGCGTTTTTGGGGTGCAAAGTGGTCTGGATAAGGGAGCTTTCCCGTTAAGGGCAGCAGAAACCACTCTGAACACCCACACTTCCTTCCTCGAAGCTTCTCTTGATGGACGCTTCTGCAGGTAACTTGCCTGGGCTCCCGCCCTGGTTAACAGAACACGCTCAGCATCATTTCAGCTCTTCTTAATGACTCAGGGTCCCGTTAATCACATCCATTATTCATGCGGGGTACTGACCTCGCACTTTACAGCATTCTAGAATACTAGTATGATTTGGGGGGACTTGATTAGTCTCATCTGACCTTCTCAATGCAGGGAGTCCTCTCTCTCTGCCTCCCTCCTCCACCCCTCCTTCCCTCTGGTATTTACCAAGCCCCTCCTGTGCCCCGGGCACTGTTCTTCCCTCGGGAATTAGTGGTGATTTCTATTCGGGGGTGAGAGAAAGTTCCAGAGAAGACGTTTTCTGGACTGAGAGAAGCTCCCAGGGGACAGTCACCTGTACTAAGCGCCGACTATGGCCAGGGCTGGGCTAAGGGTTTCAGAGGCCCCGCCAGCCTGGGTCTGCCCACCCCTGGGGGGAGATTTCCAGTGGAACACCGTGGAGATTTTTTATTTTCATGGCTGTGGGTTTACTGCCTTAGCAGGTATGAGCAAATACTCGGCTCATCCAACCTGGGGTTTCGCGGACAGTGTTGCTTAGGAGCAGGTTACAGTTTTTTAAGGATGTTTATCTGGAGCTGGTTTACAGGAACAGACCCTGTGAACCATAGCCCGGGCGTGGGGAGGCCATGCGCAGGCAGCCAGGTTTGGGCAATGGCCGGGCTCCAGCAGGTTCGGAGTGCACGGTCCCTAAGAGGCTGCGTTTCCAGCCCAGCTTTCGGGCTGAGTCCAGAGCCGGAGCTGTGCGTCCCTGAGCTTGCTTGCTTCCTGGGGGCCGGCACCAGTGCTCCGTTGAGGAGACATGGCCAGTCCTTCCTCCGTGTCTCAGGCCCCCTCGACCTCCTTCACCCTTCTCTGCTCCCTGGGCACCCGGCGTTGCTGAGATGGGGCCCAGGGGACCCACTTGTCATTTGGCTAAATGGGCAGGACCCAGGAAGCACGAGGGACAACAGGCAGCTTGCATGGAGGCTGGGAGCACATGCTCTGGGTGGGGTTAGATTCCAGGCTTGCCGAGCCCTACCCAGGTGGTCTCTGGCCCCTCTGTGAAATGGGGGGTCGTGTCTGCCCCGCCTGCTCCCTGGACAGCCTCGGGGCCAAGCGGAGTGGAGGGGGTGCACTCTGACGGGAGCACATGGCAGTGTCCACGAGGCCTGAGGAAAGAGTCCCTTCTTCACCCATCGCTCTGGTCCCCTCCTGGCTCCTGGCCCGCAGGCCCCTCTTTTGCTTGGCCGGGGACCTGGAAACTGGAGATGGCTGAGTTTTTAGCTGGCCCTTTGGGTTTGGCCTGTGTCCGATGCTAGAAAGACATTCCAGGGACAGGCGACGGGCCAGGGCTCTGAGGAGAGGCTCGCTGCAGAGTGAGCACTGGGGTACAGGGCCCCGTGGGCAGAGCCAGGAGCGGGCCAGAGACCCAAGAGCAAACACTACCGCCTCCCACCTCTGTTCCCGGAAGACCTGTGCAAGGGTGGGGGCTGGGCAGGCAGGGTCGCCACCATCCCATCCCTGCTCCGGCCCTAGTTCTGACAGCTCAGGCGTTACCTTCCCAAGGAGGATGAGCCTGCTAATAGCCAAGTGCAATAAGAGAGCCAATTATCAAGGCAAGTGATGAGTGACGGAGCTGCTCGCCCTGCCCGTCCCCGGCGGGTGCCCGCCAGCTGAGCCACAGCCCAGAATTACACAGGAGCTTTGCAACCTTTTCCGCGGTAAACGGTTTGTTCTTTGGGGGAGGGGGGCGTGTGTGTGTGTGTGTGCGCGCGCGTGCATGTGCACGTATACATAGAGGGGGGTCGAGTGGAGCTGGAGCAGACGTCTGGGACAGTTGCAGAGTACAGACATCCAATCCC
The DNA here is from genome assembly GCF_004348235.1 of Phoca vitulina. Taxonomy (NCBI): domain Eukaryota; kingdom Metazoa; phylum Chordata; class Mammalia; order Carnivora; family Phocidae; genus Phoca; species Phoca vitulina. The sequence goes on along the minus strand of NW_022589753.1, from coordinate 3,797,665 downwards.
CCGCGAGCCGGCTTTGGCTTGCAAGTCTGTTCTGGTCCTTGTCCTGGGCAAGAAGCGGACTGTTCTGGGAAACCATCTTCCCCATGATTTACTGACCAACGTTTTGGGAACGGAATTAATTGCTAAATGTTCTATCCAGTGAACTGGCCCTCCACGCCGAAAAATCTGGCATAAGAAGATGGGGCTTTGATGACCAAGGGCTTTCTCAGAAGTGGTCCTTTCTGGAAGCAGACCGTGTGCACGGGGCGCTGGCTGGCGGGCCAGACACCTGGGTTGCAGAAGTCAGCGGTTTAAGTTCCTGGAAAGAACGGGGTGGGGGTAGGGGGGCTGGGCTGACCTTGCTGCTTGTCGAATGTGCTGTTTCGGGGCGCTCAGGGCAGCTGTGCTGGGCTGAGGGCTTGGGGGTGTGTGTCTGTGTGGGGACATTTGTCTCTGTCTGCCCTCCAGGTGGGCTTGGGCTGTGGGCCAAGGTGGGTTGAGAATCTGATACAACCACTGGGGGTGTTTCTCCAGCCCCTCTGTCCCCGCCACACGTGGGGCAGATTGGAAGGTACCAGTGAGTTCTCTGAGGCTGGAAGTGGGGCCATCTTCAGTTAGGATCTTATCTCCAATCTGAAGGCCACCCCACCCTTGGTGCCACACCCACTCTCTTCCTGCGGCTCCCCCCCCCCCCCCCCCTTTAGGAGGTCCCTCCGGGGCTCTGGGCCCAGCTCCCGACTTACCTCCTCTTGAGGAGGTGTGGAGGGGGTGGGCAAGGAGAGGGGACAAGGGGAGCAGGAGCAGCTGTGGCCACTCTGGAACCAAGGGCAGGCTCCCTTTCCAGAAGGGCCCATGCAGACAGAGGACAGAGGGCTGGAGGCAAGTTCCTAGCATAGCTACAGACCAAAGCCAAAGAGATGGGCAGCTTCCTTCCAAGAACCAGCAAGCGTTGTCATTCGCTATGTGACCAGCCCTGTCCTCCGCTGCCCAGAGCCCAGGTCTGAGGTCCCTCTTTGAAGCTGGTGTTGTCCCTTACTCCCCCTCCCACTTCAACCATGAGGTGTTCCTTCTTGAAACCCCATCAGCCAACCCCACCCTCACATTCAAACATGTGGGGCATCTGCTTTAAGAATCTCTCCCTGCTCACCCATTATTCAACTTTACATGCTTGTCCCAAACCTGGAACTGATTTCCAGAGCCTAGACTAGGGAGGAAAGAGGCGGCCCAGGCTCCTGTTGGGGACATGCTCCCCACACCCACCTAACCAGACGCCAGGGGCCTCGCTTTCTGAGCTTGCTCCCTTGGACTCCCGCGACACGATTTCCTGATATTTGCTTCAAAATCGATTCATCTTTTAAAAAGAAACTTGATAGATCTCTTCACAAAGGATCGGAAGTGGAGAATCATTACTCCTTGCCATATTAAATAGATGGTAACCATGAAAAGAAGGAAAATGGAAACAAAATATTATTAAAACTGGCTAGAGGCCTGGCCTGAAGAAGACTGAGCCCGAGGCCTGCTGTGTTCCAAAGGGAGGTCTGGGGGGATCCAGGGGCCACAGATTTATTAGGTTGAGATTTTTCTGGATGCAATCAGCATGATGATGAGGATTGGACAGGAAATACAACTTTTCCTTATGTAATTTCTGGATGCAAGAGCACACGTTAGCAAACTCAGACCAAGTGCAGCCCTTCAAGCCCCAGGGGGGAGACTGAGGCAGCAGTTTCCAGCCCCAGGACACTGTGGGGAAGGCCGTGGGTGCCTTCGTGGCCCTAAGGGGTGTTGATGGTGGGGATGGAAAGGTGGGAAGGGAGCCAGGGAGGGCCGACACACTACCCCAAAGTTATTAATGCCGCGGAAGCGAGGTCACTGGCGCCCCCTCCTTTTCTTTCTCTCGTGGGAAGCACTGAAGTTGGCTGTGGAAGGTACAGCGAATCCCCAAGAGCTTAGTCAAAGAGAATAAGGACCATGAGGAAACCACGCCTTGGCTGAACTATTGGAAGGCTAAATTCCGGCTGGGTGTGCCACCTTGGTGGTCCCGGGAAGGCCATACGTTCCGGGATCAAAAAGAACACCAGCATCAGAAAGAATACGCTGTCCTGCTCCCCGACCATGTGCATGGGGAGGGCACCCACCCCCCAGGCTTTGGCATGTGGGGACAAGAATGGGGGCGACGAAGGACCATCACTTCTGAAGTCTGATCTGCAGGATGCGGGCGACCTTGGTGAGGAGGGAAGGAATTTGCATTTTGGTTTCGGGTTTCCCATCCTCCGAGGCCCTTCTGCACAAAGCAGATGCCGGGGTAGGTCACCTCCACGGCAGGAGTCATTGTCAGGGACTGCTCAGGGCCACTGGGGGCTGACACCCTGGGGACCCCCTCCCCCGCTTCTGGTTGGCCTGGACAGGTGCCTGAGTCCACAGGTGCCCCCCTCCCTGGGTGTGGCTGTGCCTGAGGGGCTCGGGGACGTCCGGAACTACGCCGGGCCCCTCTAGGTCCTTCCGCGCTCCTAGCTGGAAAGCCCAGCCCCACCCCAGCCCCAGCCTGCGTCCCACACGATGACCAAGGGGCCCCTTCAAGCCACAGACTGGCCACATCACTCCTTGGCCTGAAACCTCTCAGCGGCTCACGGGCTCCTCCCTGGGATGAAGCCCAGGCTCCCAAGTACGATGTGACCCCAGTACCCTTATCTCCGAAGGTGGGGAGGCTCCCGCGAATTCTCTCCTGGGGCGGCTGCAACAAATGACCCCAGGCTGAGGAGCTCAAAGCCACAGATATTGATCCTCTCACAGTCTGGGGGCCAGAAGTCTGAAACAAAGGGGTCACTGGGGCCAGGCTCCTTCTGAAGGCTCTAGGGGAGGAAGTCCTGCCTCCTCCAGCTTCTGGTGGCACCAGGTGTCCCGTGCGCGACTGCGTCCCTCCAGTGCCTTCCTCCCTCTGCACGTCCCCCCCCTCCTCTCTTGTGTGCATCCCACCTGCCTCTGCCTTACTCTCTAATGAGGACACTTGCCACTGGGTTTAGGGTTCACTTGGATAATCTAGGATGATCTCATGTCAAGATAATTAGCTGAATTACATTGGCCAAGTCCCTTTCCCCAGACAACCTCACATTCCCCGATTCCAGGGATTCGAATGTGGGCATGTCTTTGGGGGCACATTGAGCTCACCACAGCGGGCATACCTGAAGCTGGTGGCTTCAGCCTGGGACCTCCCAGGAGCAGACCCAGAGACAAGGCTTTGAGCTGAGCAGAAGGACGGGGAGGTGACCCCAGGAGATTCCCCCAAGGAGAGGGAGGGAGCCAGACAGACAAGCAGTGGGAAGGAGCACATAAAGGTCAGTGAGCGACCAAAGCTCATTCTCAGGAGGCAAATCTTGGGGAGATGGCTGAAGCAGACCCCCAGCGCTGCCCCCCAGAGGGACAAGGAAGCTGGGGGTTTCAGCCATCAACTCCCACCACCCTCGGCTGAGAACTATTTCTGGGCATGATAGCTCCTTAGGACTTCCAGCCAGGAGCAAGCCCCAGGGAGAGCCCACTGGCCCTAGAAGAGTGGTTTTGCCTGATCCCTGCGCCGAGTAGGGAAAGCCAGAAGCTCCGGGGGCGGGCCTGCCTCTCCCCCCCACCCCGGGGGCAATCGCCCAGCAAGGTGATATGATGCACACCTTGGCTCTCCTGCTCTCCCAGCCAGACTCAGGCAGAGAGAGGCAGTTTCTCATGGATGTTGAGATTATGGGCTTCAGAGCTAAGGAGACAGGCCAGGGCTGGGCTGCAGGAAGTGGGGTGGCCTCAGCCCTCTGACCCAAAACTGGACTTGCCCTCCTGGCTGTTGGTGGAAAAGTTGGCCTGAACCCAAGGAGGGGGTCCCTTGGGGCACTTTTGTGGGGACAAAGCAGTTACTGGCCATTACTTCTTCACTGGGCCAAGCCACACCGGGCCGCAGAGGGCCTGGTCCTCCCCTACTCGTGAGCTCGGCCCTGGGCTGGGCACAAGGGTCTCTGGTGTGCACGTCTACTCTTCCTGCTTCCAGCAGAGTTTTCTTAGTTTTCCTTTGGGATTTATTCCCCCGAGGGGTTCAGTGTGGGCCTGACGGCACCAGCTGGAACCAGGGTGGGTACAAGACCCAGAAGTCGGGCAGCGAGGACCCATGGCCCAAGCTGGGTCACTGGGACTCAAGCCTTGGACTCTCAGGGAACCTTGTGTGAGAAGCCCTCTTTCCCTGGCCACTCACTGAAGGGACCCAAGCCTGGAGCTCTGGCAGTCCTTGTGGCCTCCTGAGAAGAGCCAGCCTGGGCACGGGGTCTTGGAGAGGACAGTGGCGCTGTGAGGCGGACAGACATAGTTCTGACGACGTTCAGGGCTGGACCCAGCACGTCCAGTGTCATCCTGGGACGGTGAGAACTCTCTTGGGTCTGCTTGTGATGCAGATGTCAAGACTCTGCTCCTGGTGGTTCCCAGTGTCCCAAGAATGTCCCCTGGTCACAGCAGCGAGTGTGGGAATGAGCTCTGATTGGACAGTCTGGGTCACATGCTCATCCCTCCACCAATCACGGTGGTCAGGATTTTACTGACTGATTTAGGGTTAAGATGTACCCATTCCTAAAGATCCCGGGTGTGAGCTCCAGTCAAACCACATGGACTGAGAGGAGAGAATTAGATCCTGCAGGAACATTAGGAGGTGGTTACTAGAGGAGGGGGAAATGGATGTCAAGTCACTCGAAGGAAGATGTGTCCCCTGGGGTCCTTTTCATGCAAATCCTAACAGCACCTTCAAGAGGTAGGTCCTGGGGCGCCTGGGTGGCTCAGTCGTTAAGCGTCTGCCTTCAGCTCAGGTCATGATGCCAGGGTCCTGGGATCGAGCCCCGCATCGGGCTCCCTGCTCCGCGGGAAGCCTGCTTCTCCCTCTCCCACTCCCCCTGCTCGTGCTCTCTCTCTCGCTGTGTCTCTCTCTGTCAAATAAATAAATAAAAATCTTAAAAAAAAAAAAAAAAGGTAGGTCCTATCATGACACATTTTGCAGATGAGGAAGAGAGGCACAGAGAGGTTAAGTAACTTGCGCAAAGGCACACAGCTGATAAGTTATAAGAAGATTCCAACACTGCTACGAGGTTCTCTGCAGAGAGACTTCTTGCTATTGTTGGTCCTCTCCTCTCTTCCCTTTGTGGCTCTTCCCTGCCAGCACCACACCAGACACACAGTAGGCCTAGAAACACTGCTCAGTTGTGTCTGCGGGTGTCTCCTTTTGGTATTTGTGTGACTGTTTATTTTTTTAGAGTTTCCAAAGACTGCAGAGTGTGCCCAAAGGCAAAACACATCAATTTTTACTGCAAATTATTTTTGTTAATAAATGATATATAAGTTTATGCATCCTAATTAACCAAAAATTATTTATTGCTGCAATTAAAATGAAGTCGTGTAAATGACTGCAATTTTAAGTTCTTGACAAAGCGATAAAGTCCATTAATGCTTCTCTGCCTTGCTGAGGCTTCTTGAAACCCTGCCAGCAGCCAGCTGTCCTGCCCCCCCCCCCCACCACCGCCGGAGCTTGCACGGGGCAAATTCAGAGAATCTGTGGATCTGGGTCCCCTGGAGAACTAACTCCAGGCTGGAAGTTGCTCTAAACCCTCAGCAAGGCAACAATTGTTATCTTTGGACTTGGTTATATCAAGGAGGGAACTATAAATCACTAGCCCCTCCCATCCATCCAGACACAGAGATATGCGGAGGGACTTATGTGGACCCTCCCTTTTGGACGGCCCAGAAGAGCCAGGTTCTTTTTGCCTCTGACACTCACTACCCTTGCCTTGTTCCATGACTTCCTTGTCATGGGGGACCAACTTGTAATGCCTGTTCTTCCTCCCAAGCTAACGTTTATCCATCCAATCATCCATCCCTCTGTCCATATATCTATCCAATCATCCATCCATCCATCCACCCATCCAGTCTTTCATCTATCCCATAAATATGTGCTGACAACAGGATATCAGTAACTATTTTCCTGGGCACAGATCCACATGGTCTTTTGGATCAAACCAACTCCTATTTATTGAGTACCTACACTGTGCAAGGCAGGTCCCCCTTTCCTATGAGATAAACCCTGTCCATTGTTGTAGGTCTTCTCATCTCTTCCACATGGCTGTCTTTGCCCACTTCAGCATACACCATTGTCTCACTCCTTCAAATCCCAAATTTCACCTTCTCCTACAGGTGAGACTCCACTGCATAGCACTCAATAGGTCTCTCATTTTACAGATGCTGGTCTTGCTTCCTCTTCTAGACTCTAAGGGTCCTCTAGGGAAGGAGTCTCTTGGACATGTCTTCTCTTGTCCCACAACACCTGGCACAACTATGGTGGCTGTCCATGATGCTTAAAAAACTTGGGAAGCTTGGACACCCCGAACAACAAGAAGCCTGAATCATTCATTCATTCGTTTGTTCGTTCGTTCATTCATTCATTCAGTAGAAAAACTTGTAGGACACCTACCATGTGTTAGGTACCTGGGTTTTGTAAAGAGGACTAAGACACATTTCCTCCCTTATGGAGCTCAGAGTCTAGTTTGGGAGGGAAGGAGGTCGGTAGGATCCCAACTCAATATGGTAGATGCTAGGATGGGGCAAACAGAGAGGCTATGGGAGACAGAGGAGCTCTGGACCCCGGCTAGAGGAGCTGGGAAAAAGGATGTCAAGTGTCCATGGATCCACCAGTTTGCAGGCATGGGAAAGGATAGAGAGAAAGAAGGGACACTGGTAGGCAAGCTCCATATGGCCCAGCTCTGAGGCAGAGTGCCTACATGCATGCACGTGTGTGCATGAGACCTGTAGAAGCTGCTGTCCTCATCCACGCTCAGCCATCTCCCGTGCACGTCCACATGACTGTCAGTCCTGAATCGGAGTTACTGCCTCATTTTACAGATGAAGAAACTGAGGTCAAGAGGAGCAGAGCCTTGTCCAAATGACAGTGACCAGAGGGGAAGCCCACCTCTCCTACCAGCCAGGCCGCCTCTGTCCATGTGTCCCCTCCAGCCTCTGCCACATCTTGGATACAACAAGGCAATGGGGAGTGCACGGTCTCTTCTGCAGGTGTGGGTGATGCTAATGAGCTTCTGGGAGGAGGCTGCTCCATGCAGGTGGCATCGCAGGGGTCCCGGCGTGCTTCTCTGTATTCTCAGAGTGGTTCCAGGTAGATGTTCCCATCAACGCATCATGTCCTAAGTGTATGTTTCCCATTTCAGCATACTTGGGAATATAAGGGCAATCTGCAAACTGCAAAGGGAGCCATGAGCCACTGGCTTGCCAAGGAGCAGAGAAGCAAGGAGCCAGGACACTTCCCCTGGGGACACCAAGCTCTGTCCCATCCCTGGTCCCGTGAGAGTTCTGGAGGTGTGTAGAGAGAGAGTGGTCTCCTCTGCTTGTGTCAAGAGGAAAGACACAGGCAGGAGAATGCAGTGGAAGAAAGAAAGGGTAGGGATAAATTAAAGATATTTTAAAGAAATTTGGGGCTGTAATTCACAGAAATAAACATGTTAAGGACCTTTCCTATCAGCATGCTCCAGGAGAGTAGTAGGTTAAGCATGAGTGGGGTTAAAACAGAATGCAGGATGCACAGTTCCATTAGAATTTCAGAAAAACAATAATAATTTTATAGTGTTTCTCTGCCTTTCTTTCTGCCAAATACTACGTGAGACATACTTATACTAAAAAAATTATCTGAAATTCTAATTGAACTGGATGTCCTGCTTTTCTTTTTTCTTCTGCTAAATCTGGGAGCCCTAAGCCCAAGGTCACAGACAAATCTGGGTTCAAGTCGAGATTCTGCCTTTTATGAACAGGGTGGCCTTGGCTGTGTCACTCTGCCTCTCTGAGACACGTTTCTCATCTGCAAAACAGGGAGTGCCCAGCACCGAGGCCCTGTAGGCAGCAGAATGAGGAGAACAGAAGCATGGGAGGAACAAGCAGGGACTCAAATGGCAGGAGTTGATGAATTGTGTGTAACTAGCAGCCTGGAGATGGGCAGCAACTCAGAGATGTCACCAAAGATTCACATTCTGCCCATCGTTCCGCTATGCCATCCTCATGGTCACAATAGGGTTGCCATAGCTCCAAGCATTATGTTCTTACACAATGATGTTCCCAACAGGATAGAAGGGGGTATAAGCCAAAGAATCTTCTCTTTAATGAATTTCTCTTTATTCTGGGGGCAGGAGGGGGGCGGGTAGATAATCTCTTCCAGAAGCCCCTTGGTAGATTTTCTTTTGCAGTTCATTGTCTGAAAGTGGGTCCTGTGCCCACGCCTATACCAATCAAGGCGAAGGAGAATAGGATTTCAGTGGCTGCGATGAGTCAGCTCTCTCTGTGGAGCTGGGCACACTGTCACACGTAATCAGGGCTCTATTCACAAGGACAAAGGAAAACGAGCGCTGGGTGGATGGTCAGTCCTTCTGCAACTTGTAAAAGTAATACAGATGAAAATAGCTGCCGTTCCTTGAGTTCTTACTGTGAGCCGGTCACCGAGTCATGTGAGCTCCTCACCGCCCAGGCCGACCCCCGCGTGCCCTGCAGGCCCAGACTCTCGCTCCCGTCTGCCGGGAAGCAGGTGGGCGCCCCTGAGCTCAGCCCTGGGCTCACGTCGGTCAGCCCACCGGGGGCCTCGTGCCCCCATGCCCCTTCCTGAGTTCCCTGCGTCCTAGCTCGGGTCAGCTGGGAGGGGCCGTAAGAACCCCCACTGCCATCGCGCCGGGGGTGGGAGGGGAGCCGGGGTGCGCCCTCTGTCCGGCAACTGCACGCTGCAAGGTGGTGCAGATATTCTAGGCCGAAGCAATGGTGTCCAGTGCCCGGATCGCGCCCTCTCCCTGCCCTCCTGGGGCACTTAACGTGACGGTGACAACGGGTCCTCTGGGTCCCCTTCAGGCTCCATGCATTTGAGACCTGTTGACTGGGGATGGTTTCAGGCATCGGGCCTCAAGGACATCCAGGCCCTTTGATCACGGGGAATGACCCCCCCACACACACACACAGGAGATCGGGCAGCTGACGGACAGTCCACTGGAGTCAGATGCAGAGAACGTGGTGGGGGGGGCAGTGTGGTGGCGCTTGGACCTACTTCTGACCCATGAAAGGGAAGCTTGAAAAAAACCCTTGGGTGCCTATGCCGAGCCAGGCCCTGTGCCAGGAGGGGGCTCAGCGGTGGGGCCCCCACCTGACTTCCACCTGCTCCCGGCTGCCCTCCGGCTCTGAAGTCCATTTCTGTCTGCGGGCGGCAAACCGCTCTCTGCCTGGCTCTGTCTCTGTCTCTCTCTGCCCCTGACCTTCTGTCTCTGTCTCTCTTTGTCTCTTTCTCTGTCCTTCTGTCTCTGTCCTTCTGTCTCTGTCTTTCTATCTCTGTCTTTCTGTTTTTCTCTTTGTCTCCTTCTTTCTTTGTCTCTGTCATTCTCTGTCTCTGTCTCTTTCAGTCTCTGTCTCTCTGTCTCTGTCTTTGTCTCTGCCTCTTTTTCTGTCTTTCTTTGTCTCTTTCTTTGTCTCTGTCATTCTCTGTCTCTGTCTCTTTCAGTCTCTCTGTCTCTATCTCTGTCTCTTTGTCTTTCTCTGTCTCTGTCTTTCTCTGTCTCTTTCAGTCCCTGTCTCTCTGTCTCTGTCTTTGTCTCTGCCTCTTTCTCTGTCTCTTTCTGTCTCTGTCTCTCTATCTTTGTCTCTGTCTTTCTGTTTTTGTCTCTGTCTTTCTCTGTCTCTTCCTGTCTTTCTCTCTCTTTTTGTCTCTGTCTCTATCTCTTTCTCTGTCTCTCTCTGTCTCTGTCTTTCTATCTTTGACTCTGTCTCTTTCTGTCTCTGTCTTTCTCTCTAGATGTCTCTGTCTCTCTTTTTCTCTGTCTCTGTATCTTTCTGTCTGTCTCTTTCTGTTTCTGTCTCTCTGTCTCTTTCTGTCTCTATTTCTTTGTCTCTTTCTATCTCTGTCTTTCTCTGTCTCTGTCTTTGTTTCTGTCTCTTTCTGTCTGTCTTTCTATCACTGTCTTTCTGTCTCTGTCTTTCTCTCCATCTCTATCTTTCTCCATCTCTGCCTTTCTCTGTCTCTTTCTGTCTGCTTCCCGGCCTCTTTCTCTGTCTCTGTCTCTCTGTCTCTGTCTCTGTTTCTCTTTCTGTCTCTGTCTCTGAATGTCTTTCCCTCTATCTCTTTCTGTCTCTGTAACTTTCTGTTTTTGTCTCTGTATTTCTGTCTCTGTCTCATTCTCTGTCTCTGTCTTTTTCTGTCTCTTTCTCTCTTTCTCTCCCTGTCTCTATTTCTGTCTCTGTCTTTATTTCTCTTTTCGTCTTTGTCTCTGAATGTCTTTCTGTCTCTGTCTTTCTATCTCTGTAACTTTCTGTTTTTGTCTCTGTATTTCTGTCTCTGTCTCATTCTCTGTCTCTGTCTTTTTCTCTTTCTCTCTCTCTCTGTCTCTTGATCTCCCTGTCTCTATTTCTGTCTCTGTCTCTGTTTCTCTTTCTGTCTTTGTCTCTGAATGTCTTTCTGTCTCTGTCTATCTCTGTAACTTTGTTTTTGTCTCTGTATTTCTGTCTCTGTCTCTGTCTCTGTATTTCTGTCTCTGTCTCTCTGTCTCTGTCTTTGTCTTTGTCTCTGTCTCTGTCTTTCTATATCTGTAACTTTCTGTTTTTGTCTGTATTTCTGTCTCTGTCTCATTCTCTGTCTCTGTCTTTTTCTCTGTCTCTGTATTTCTGTCTCTGTCTTTATTTCTCTTTCTGTCTCTGTCTCTAAATGTCTTTCTCTCTGTCTCTCTATCTCTGTAACTTTCTGTTTTTATCTCTGTATTTCTGTCTCTGTCTCTGTCTCTCTGTCTCTGTCTCTCTGTCTCTGTCTCTCTGTCTCTGTCTCTTTCTGTCTCTGTCTCTCTGTTTCTGTCTTTGTATCTGTCTCTATTTCTCTTTCTGTGTTTCTGTCTCTGAATATCTTTCTCTTTGTCTCTTTCTGTCTCTATCTCTGTAACTTTCTGCTTTTGTCTCTGTATTTCTGTCTCTCTTTGTCTCTGTCATTCTCTGTCTCTGTCTCTCTCTCTGTGTCACACATGCACACTCTCCGTGTCTCAGCATATGGAAAAGTCTGTGTGTGCGTGTGCGTGTGTCTGCAGGCGTGCACAGAGTGTCTCTCTAGACAGAGAACGTCTCTCCCTCCGCGGCACCGCTGTCTCTGGGTAGAACACACCCATGTTAAGGCAGCACGGAGCCGGCCGCAGTCCGAGCCGTGCTCAGGGGACCGGGGCCTGGGAGGTGTGCGCCCGTGTGCCCCGGGGTCCCTGCGCGGGCAGAGCGACGCCGGCTCCTGCCCCGGCAGCGAAGGGCCACTCTCACACACGGCAGGGACACGTCTGTCCAGAGCCACCTCGGCGGCTTCCCCCGGGTCCCCGACACCGACATGCAACGTCGTCTTTGTCTGTCTCCCGGCAGGCTGCAAGCCCGGCTGAAAATGCTCGCTCTCGCTCGCTCTCTCTCCGTCCTGTCTTTCTCTGAAGATTTCTATCTCCGGGCACGAACACAACCCACTCCCGAGGAAAGCACGTGTGACAGAGAAACACCCAGAAAAGTGCTCCTGCCTATCGGTCTTTTTTCCCTGGAAGCTGAAAAATACATACGTGGTTTTTCCAGGAAGAAAACAATGTCTGTCTGTCTCTGTCTCACACGTACACAGAAAGTTCTCTCTACTGGATTTAAAACTAGACAGAAATTACTTCCGTTCTTTAGGGAAGTATCATTTGAGAAAAAACAATCTCTATTTCTCAGCATACAGAAAATTGTGTGCGAGCGTGCGTGCGTGTGCGTGCGTGTGGCAAAGATTATTCGCTGTCGGAAAGCCGGTCTCCGAAGCCCATCCTCACTGGGCAGAAGTGCCGGCTCCCTTGAGAAAGTATGTACCAGAGAGGAAAAACAGACACATAAATTCTCGGCACAAGAAGAAAACAGGAAGGGGATTGTGTGTACGTGTGCACACAGGCACGTGTAGGGACCGTGGATAAACGCCTCTCTGTGTCCGTTTGTTCCTCCCGGCGAAGAAAAATATATATGGTCTTTAGACACAAAGAAAAATGCATCCGCCTCACACACACACACACACACACACGCAGAAATGTCTTCTCTTCTCTCACGAAACACACGTCCCTGGAAAAACAAACCCTTTACTCCCCAGAGTGTAGACGAGTGTGTGTGTCTCCCCGGGGAGAGCTCTGTCTGTCTCCGAAAGTCTTTCTCTAAAAGTCTCTGTCGTGAGGCAGACGGTACACGTGCACACTCCACACACAACAAGAAAGCACGCAGCGAGCGCTGGGGAGGCTCGGGCTCGATGTGTGCGTGGGTGTGTGTGCGTGTGTGGGGGTGTGTGTGTGTGCGCGTGGGTGTGTGCGCGTGGGTGTGTGTGCGTGGGTGTGTGCGCGTGTGTGCGCGTGGGTGTGTGTGCGTGTGTGTGTGTGCGCGTGGGTGTGTGTGCAGGACCTGTCTCTCCCCGTCTTGGCCGGCGTCTTTCTCTGAAAGCACAAACACAGATAAGTGTGTGTCTCTCCTTCACATGCACACAGCTCTGTGTCCTGCAGGGGCCGCGCCGCTGGGGGAAGACGTCTCGCTTCTCACGAAGCCTGGGCCCCGGCGCACAACACGGGGCTGCGGGCTGACCCGCAAACCATGGCCTGGCCCTGGGTCTCCCGGCAGGACTCGCCCGGCCCCGCCGAGAGCGCCTCCTGCCCTGAGCTCCGCTGCCCCGAGCGAGGCCCCCTCAGCAGCAGGTGCCCCGCAGGGGAGGCCCGGCCGGCGGCCCCGGAGATGCGCGCGTGTGCCCCTGGCCCTGCACCCACGGCGGCCTCCTGCAGGCAGCAAAACGCACGCTTGTCTTTCCTCCCGCAGAAAGGCGGTCTGCACGCACACACACACACGCACGCACGCACTCAGGGGTCGGGAAGGACGCGCCCCCGGGAAGCCAGCCCCCTCCGGGCTCGCAGCAGTCTGCCCCCCTGCCGGTCTCCAGAGACAGCATATTCTGTCTAACTCCGAAAGGTCTCCGTCTGAGACCCTTAGTCCCCGGGGGAAGCAGACATACGCAGGAGAGAGACCCGCGCTCACTCTCTTTCCACACTCAGGGATTGTGTGTGTCCCTGTGTGTGCAGGAAAAACAACAGCAACAAGAACACATGGAAACCTTTGTCTGTTGGCCTGAATGTCTGTCGACAGGGGATGGATGTGCCATTTTCCAGGTGGGGAAAACAGTCTCGCACACACACGCTCACACGCCCACACACTCAGCCACACGCCTGCCGGGGCAGCGAGGCCCAGTGTGTGTGTGCCCCCCCCCCCCGGAAGAGCCGGCCCTTTCCTCGGGTTTCCCAGCCCCAGCACATTGTCTCCAGATACAGATCTTTCTCTCGCGGAGAAGAGGCTCCGTCTGAAGAGGACAGGTCCCCGGAACAGGACAGAAGTGACCCCCCCTTAACAGAAAGCACGCCTGTGAGAAACACACTCACACGTCCCCCCCCTTTCTGAACCGAGAACATCGTGTTTGTGCAGAGTGAAAGCAAATGTCTGGTTTGGGTCAGTCTCCCTGCAGCCTCGAAAAGTCATGTTTTCTTTCAGAGAGGAAAACAACTGCCTCCCCCCTCCCCTACACACACACACACACACACACACACGTGCGTGGCACTTGGGACAGAAGCGTCCCCTCGCCCGCCCGAGTGTGCACCACCCGATGTGCCCCTGCTGTTTCTTGGTTCACAGAAAATTGCCGAAGTCTTTAAGGCACGAGGCGCTCTCTCTCGGAAAGGGCTCCTTCCGAAGGATTGTCACAAGCCAGAGACGCCCCTCCAAGAGAGCACACGTGGGCACAGGTATGCGCACACACACACACGGAGCAAGGAGGGGTCTGTCTGCGTGTGCGCCGGGGGGACACAAGCCGTACATGACCGTCTGCTGTCCATGTGGTTCCCTGCCTGCAGCTCTGTCACACTCACGCACACGCACACACACACTCGTGGAAGGGAGAACCGTGTGCATGCCTCCACACACCCCTGTCACCCTTTCTACACACCCCCGTGTGGGCACACCGCCTCACACACACTCGGGCAGAAACAAGCCCCAGCCGATCAAGTGTGTCCCCCTGAGTAACAGCCCTCTTTCCCTTCTAATTCTCTGGTCACGAAAACCTGTCCAGACAGAAAATGATTTCTTCCCCCGAAAAGGCTTTCTCCAAAGCGTGTTACCCCTGGGAGAGGAATGCCCCCCGTAAGGGCACTCACTTCTGTTCCCACTCCTTTGCCATAGCTGAAAATTGTGTGTGTGTGTGTGTGTGCAAAATCACTGTTTTTGGTTTGTCTTCTTGTAAGCCAAAAATTATGCATCTTTTTCCAGGCAAAAAAATTTACTGTCTGTCTGTCTGTCTGTCTGTCTCTCTCTCACACACACACACACATACACACACTCAAGTAGGAGTACCCTCCCCTTTTCACTAACATGAGGCACCATCCGAAAAGCCAGCACTTTGTAACT
>NW_022589753.1:3582487-3782787 GCF_004348235.1 Phoca vitulina | reverse complement strand
CACACGCCTGCTCTTCTCTCTCACACTCACACACACACACACACGCCTGCTCTTCTCTCTCACACTCACACACACACCCCCCACAGGCTGGGGAGTGGGCTTGTGTCACTGTCCAGGCCCAGAGTCAGGGTTCACCCAGCGCCCTGCCAGCTGACGGTCACCTTGGCGGCTGGCAAAGCGCACAAGGGGCGTCTGTCCCTGCGGCCCTGGGCCCCAGGCCTCACTGTCCTGACACCCCCGCACCCGCGCCAGGTGGTCACACGCGTCCCCTCTGCAGCAAGCTGCTCTGTCCCCTGCTCCGCCCCATGGGCCCCGACGCCCCCCTGCCCCACCCCCGCCCCGGGGGGGAACCTGGGGCCCCCACGCCCACCTCCCTCGGCCTCCCTGTTCCCAGCCCCAGCCGGCGCCCAGGGACACGGGGCCGCAATCTGGGCGCCCCCCCGGGTCTCAGGGGGCTCCCTCCCTGACCGGCCCAGGCCGAGCCACCCCGGCGGGGCCCCCCGGCCCCCTGGCCCCCTCTCCCCCGGCCCCCTGGCCCCCTCTCCCGGATCCCAGCGGGGCCGGACCCCCGGGGACGGGGTGCGGGTGCTCAGCCCGCGGAGGCCCAGACCGCCGCCGCCGCCGCCGCCCCCACGCGCCGCGCTCACTCGCTTCCCAACAGCGCAGCCACGCGGCCGAGGGCGGAACTGCAGGCGGCTGCCGACCAAGTCCCCCAGCTCCCGGTCAGCGAGAGCCGGGGGCCGGGTGGGGGTCTCTCCCTGCGAAGTTCCCTGCTCTCCTCGCCCATGCTCAGACCAGGACTGTGAGGGAGTCGCTTCCAGAGGCTTCCACCTGGCTTTCCTTTGAGTGTGTGTGGGGGGAACCAAGAGGCCTTACTTGGGACCCCAGGAAGAGGGGCTTGTCTCCTATTGCCCCTCCTCAAATTTGCTGACTTAAAAGTGTTGTTCTCTACTCGCAGATTCAACACTCATTTGTCCCCACAGTACCCCCTCCAAAAAAACAAAAACAAAAACCAAGATTGCAGGCAGCTGGTCCATGCCACTGCATGAGAAGGAAACAGACTCAAGTTCAGGTCCCTGCTCTGCCACTTGCTGACTCGGGGAGCCTGGGCAAGACCCGCTCCCTTTCTGAGCCTCAGTTTTCCCATCCGTAAAGGGACACGATGTAGTCACGCAGCCCCGTGCGGTTGCTGGGAAGATCCCAGGAAGCATGAAGCCTGGGGGCCACGGGCAGAGGGCAGGGTCCCGGCAGTTGGCACCCCAGTGCTGGAGGTGTTACTTAGCAAACACAGCTCCCAGCAGGGGAAACCGAGGCTCAGGGGAGATGCCTCTTGCCATTCAAGAAGGGAAGCTCCTGGGAGGTGGAATTTGTGCTTTGCTGGGGGTGGGAAGTCAAACCATTTGTGCTCGTGGTGTCCCAGGGAGGATGCTCTAGGCCAAGGGTAATCTCTCCTCATGACCCCCTTGTCTCCTACCAGCAAGGATGAGCTCAACCATGTAGATAGACTATAAAATGTGTCGTCCTACCGAGATCCTCATTGGGTCACTAATGGACCCACTCTGGGCCAGGTCCACTGGGGCTTCTCAATCACACAGGGGAGATGAGGCAAAGCCACCATCTTCCTCAGCCCCTGCTGCTGGTAATGCACACAGCATCATCTTTCTTTCTACTCTAACAACGTGCATCTGTGCAGCTCAGAAGCACTCCCATGTCTTATCCCCCTTGGCCCTCAAAACCTGCCAGCTGAGGTAAGTTAAAAAGAACCTACCTTTCTTTGATAGATGTTTCTTAAGGACCTGCTATCTTTCAGGAACTGTGCCCACTGCTTGGAACACAGCATGCACAAGGCAAAAACCCCCTCCTCTCAAGGAGCTTACATTCTATTAGGGGATAGGATTATGACAAGTAAATCAATAAGTAAACAGATAATTCCAGATGATAAAGCCTGTGAATGAAGCAAAATAGGGTAGACATTAATCGGGAGGGGCTCCTTTAAACAAGGAGGGGCAAGGGGAGGGCTTCTTTCAATAATAAGAGGCTGGTCATATGCAGAATAGCAGTAAGAGTGTTCTAGGTAGACAGAATAGCACATGCAAAGGTCCTGGGGTGAGCATGAGGAGGTGAGATTGAGGAAGCAGGAAGGAAGTGCTGGGTGTGAAGATGAGGTGAGGGACTGGGTTTTTAGTCTAAGTTTGGAGAAGCCAGTGGATTTCAAGCAGGGAAGAACAGAATTTGCTTAACGGTCGTGAGGTATCTCTGGAGCTGCATGGAAAACTGAGGGCTGGGGAGTAAGTGTGGACACAGGGAGATCAATCAGAACACATTTGCTGAAGTCCAGGTGGGAAATGATAGTTGGAGGTGTTAGAGACGGGAAAATATCCTATTTGGGAGGTCAAGACTGTGGAATATGTCACTGAGTAATGCTCTACCATTTTTCAGCTTTCAGGCTGGAGTACAAAGCAAAGTGGTATGGCTTGGCTGGAATCCCACCTCTTACTGTGCGAAGGCTCCGTGCTTTTCAGCCGTCATTTGTCTACCATCTTCTTGCTGATGCCTTGAATCAGATATATATTTACTTCTGAGGAGCTTCTCTTAGGTTCATGTTGTGCTCCCTTCCTGAACAAGCAGCTCCCTTGAGGACAGGGCTAGTAACTTCCTTTTGCCTTCTTCACGTCCCTTGTAAGGTCTTCCCACAGCAGCTCTAGTTAAGAGCTCCTGAGATGTCTGCTATCCACAGTCGTATTTCAGGTGCCTAGAATGTACATGTCGTGCAGTTAGCACTTACGGTGTATGTGTTGGATGAATGAATGCATAATTTAGCCTGTCCACAAATGGTTGACCAGATGGCCAAAGGTTTTCCAAGTCAGTTTCTCCCTTCTACTGTCTTCTATTTGGTAGTGTTGGCTTTCAAAGACCTCTTGCTTTGGCGTTTCCTTCAGAACCCCTCTTGCTGGTCCTCTGAGGGCTGAGTTGAACCCTGAGAAACCATTTCCTTGTGGGACTGGTGTTTCCCCAATATTTCTACATGTTGACTTAAAGGTCTTCAACTTCCTTATGAAGTATCTGAGGGAGAGGGGCTGATCTACAGTGTGGGCTGTTGGCTGCAACTTTGAAACAAAACATTTAAACAACCTGCCTCATGATATTTAAAATGATAGTCTAAAATGTATTCTGTAATAGTCATTGATACAAATGCACAATTCCCAAATTACTACCCTTCAGAGTTCACAAGAAAGAACTATGGTTCTAAAGTAACTGCCAACTCCAACATTTCCTGGATGGCCCAGAACAATTGTTCTCACTGGTTTCACTTGAGAATCACTTTCAAGAAGGAGACTTTTTCAATTTGCCATAAATCCTATGATGTTTATTTTTAGAAGTTTCAGTTCCATAATAATTTGCAAATGAGAAGTGCTTTGAACCCAGGTTGGACTTTGCAGGAACTCCCCAAGAGGAGACCTGATTGTATTAGGTGAAATGGAAACAAAAACAGAATTTTGGGGGAACACCAACTTCCTTGTCACAAATCCTCCCATAGCATATGTGTCTTAGTTATCAACCCTCATCTGCAATGTTCATGTACTGGAAATGGAATTATATTAACCCTTTACACTTTAGTTAGAATAAGAGGCACTTGTTCTAGCTCTCCACAATGAATCCATGTGAACCTCAAGTAATGAGATCCCCCTTTTTATCCCAACTTCGCTATGACCATTGAAGGAGCAGTAGCCTTCTGATTGCTAAGGCCCAAAGATAGCTTTGGAGGCAAGACATGCTCTGGACCAGGAAGGGCTCACAAGGTCTTTGAAGACCTTTGAGAAATCCAAAATTGGGATCTGAAAAGCCATCTGGTGAAAGGCAGGGGCTGGTCCTCACCAGTGAGAACTCCCCAAGAGAGAGGGAAGGCCTGCTAATGAAGCAGAGGTCCTAAATTTGAGTCTCGGCTTTCCCTCTCACTAACCATGGGACATTGGCCAAGTTCTAGGCCCACAGATGGACAGTCTGGATACCTGTTCCAAATCTCTCACTTCTCAGATGAGGACACTGTGCTGGTAAAAAAAAAAAGGGGGGGGGCTGCCAGGTTCACAGTGCACGTTACCCTTTCTGAGCCTCAGCGCCTGCCCAGAGGAACCTTCGTCCTCACATTTGTGTGAGCGGGCCAAGCCATCCTTCTGATCCAAAGCCCTCTATTGAGTGAGAGAGCTGGAGAAAGGGTTTCCTAGACCAGAGGTCAACCTCTCCATCTTATTTCATAAGATGGAGGTGAAGAGCTGGACAAAACATTGGACTTTTCATTGGGCTCTTGGGACCTCCTACCTGGATGTAGGATTTCCCCTGAAGTGTGGCTCCCCCAGTTGCTAAAATCCAAGAAGGACTGAAAAAAATGGTATCTTCTCTCCAACATGAGAAGAAAAGAAAGGAGAGATGAGAATTGCATCTGGTAGAGTTGAGTTGAGCTGAGTTCACTCAAGCCACAAAATGAGGGAGGACTTTTCCATGAGAGTCAGAGTCTTTCTGGCTCTTGTCCAATGTCTAAGCCAGTATCTGCTGTATCCTAGGTACTGTGCTGCATCCTGAGATTGCAAGGAGTAGCAAGACATGGCCTCTGTCCTTGTGGTGTCCCCAGCCCCCTGCGGACACCACACGGGGGGAGTGGGGCAGGCCAGGCCATCCCTCTTCCACGCACATGTATTTGACTCTCCTTGTCTCCTGCTCTTGATCCCCCCTCCATTGCCCTGGCCCTGGCTTTGCATCTCCCTTTTTCCTTCTCAACTCTGCTGTCTGTTTTTGACCACAGTACGTATGGAAGTATGTTTTTATTCATTGAATGTTGTACTGAGAGTTTTTCTCACGTGTTCTTTAAACAAGAATGAGTGAGCAGTGTGTTGAACCTCTCTCTCCACCCACAGTGTTCATTTGCTTTTTTGGCATATGGGAGTCTTGCTGGGAAAGATTCTTGTCCTCAACTTTAGGGGTATACCGATCATGCTTCCCAGAACAAGACTGAAAGCTCCACTGGACACATTTTTAATCTTAAACCGTTGGCTTAGAAAACCACCTAGATAGGTAGGTTTTTTTTCAGGGATCCGGGAATAGAGCTTGGTGAGAACACAAGTAGTTTAGATTCAGGGGCATTATGGTGCTCAGACTGTTTACTAAATGAATGGGTGAGTGATATATGGTGACAGAAGCTGGCGGCAGGCTCTGCTGATTGCAAAAGGTCTCGCTAGCTTCACCTTTCTCAAGTGGCATAAAATATTCTCGGTAGCTCTTATTTTCTGTTTAGGTAGATCCATCCCTTTGCTGTCAATAAGAACAGAACCAAAAAGGTCACAATTTTTCATTGTCAACAAGAAACAATGAGTGGGTGCATTAGGGCTGCAGGCTGGAAAAAGAGGAACAGGCTCCAGTGAGCCCAGCTGGTACCCACGCTCCAGGGGGAAGGCTTCTGAGCCTCAATATCTTTGTGGTCTTCGGGCATCAGCTCTTTGGGAGGGAGGGGGGCTAAGACAAAATGAGACAGAGATGGACGTGGAACCCCACTCAGAAGAGGAAAATGGAATCACATCCATCCAAGGAGCCCACCCGACGACTCACAGTCTTTATCTTGATTGGGTTTCCTTGACACACGTTTGTAACTTGAACCGTAATGTGTTTTGTGCTCCATGATGGGCTTTAAAAGTGGTAGTCTGGGCAGGTCATTCACACACCATGTATGTGGTGGATGAATGACCTCTACCTTTGATCAGGTGTGGTGCATCGTGAGGGAGCGTGTTTGGATGGCAGGCACGTCGACTCCCCAGGTGCACAGAGTCTGGGTTTGGCCAGCCTGGAGAGTTCACAAGCAATAGGCAGAGCCTTTTGAGATCACACGTACATGGAGAGGCCCCGGCAGGCCTGGGAGGAGACAATCAATGTGTGCATTATCTTTTCACTTTGTGAGAAACAAGTCAGTTAGCCGTGCCGTGAGTTAGGAACGAAAAGGTCTGAGTGGTGATAATTATAGAATGAATCCAGGAAGGAAGGAAGGACTTTGGGGGTTATAAACCCCAAATGGTGTCTTTATGAAATACTTGAGGGTCTCCTTTTCTTCTCCCCCCAAAATTAGTCTCTTACCATTGAGATATAGTCGTTATTTTAAAAAGCAGCCAACAGTTTGGCTTTTATTTTTAAATTCTTTTAATGGGGTTATTACAGACAAAGATGAGAGCGTGCGTGCAAGAGAGCGAGAGCGAGAGACTTTTGAAAGCCGATTTAAAAGTTGTTTGAGAGGCCAGGAGAGTCTCCGTCAAGAGTGATCTGGAAAAAATTGCCAAGAGAATTCATGTTGGCTCAGCAAATAAGCTGCCCCTGGAGAAGCTGATTAATGTTTATTTACATCCATCCCAATGTTCGGGCTCTGGTGGCCACAGCAGGCCGACTGAGATAAGCAGTCAGGGCACACTCATTAAGGACCCACCATCCTCCCCAGTGTCACTTTATTACCCCCGCTTCATTTATTCGCTTTGAAATTATGATGGGGAATTGACGCCTCAAAGTGTGTGTCTTGTCACGACTGATTTCTCCTTGTTTGTGGAGAAATCAGGTGCATATTCGCTGTTGCCCGGATCGAGGGCCCCTGGCTGAGTCCCAGGCCCGGGCCAGAGATGTACCAGCTGCCGTCGGCTCTCCCCCTGCCCCTCCACCACCGGGAGCAAGAGAAGATGTGTATCACAAACTGGGGCTCCATCTGGGGCCTCATGGTTCAACAGCAGCATTGCATGGCCAAGTGGGTGCCGAATGCCGCTACCCTCTCCCGGAACGACCCACAAAAGCCTTTCCCTGCCAAACACACTGATGGTGCCGCATGACCCCAGCTAAGTCTTCTTCCCAGTTCCCTCCCTCACCACCCTGCCCCCCTCACCTCCCTCCTGGGGCCCATTTTCACCTGCCATCTTGGATCCTTCCAGTCAGGGTACTCCCTGGGCCTATTGCCACCAGCGTCTCCTCTTCCAAAGGCCTGCAGAAAATGTTTGGACATTTCCAGTTTGAGAGAACCTTGTTCCTGAGTAACCATTATTGCAAGGGCCTGATGAGGAGACTCGGCGTTTCTGCCATGCCATCATCTGGGAGAATGCCATCACTCCCCTCAGGAAGCCGACGAGGACCCAGGGAACAGCATTGTGTGCCCTGGATGTAAATGAGCAAAGGGAGAGAAGATAGCCTAAGCTCAAAGCCCCCATCGGATACTCAAGATCTAGTTTCTGCCTAGGAGAGACAGCGTTGCTGTGGGGACCCAGGGAGAACGGCAGAGAGCCTTGTGTCATGTCACTGTCCTTGCCGGACATGATGGACACAGCACAAAGCACAGCCCAGGGGGCGGCCGGGGCAGGACCCCTCGACAGCTACTGGAACAGGAGGTGCTCCCCCCATGGAGCCAGAGGAGCATGTGGGCCCAGTTCCCGAGGGTCGTCCACCCCCAATTCCAAGGGCAGCCTGCACGTCCCATGCAAGGCACCATTCCGAGGGCTCTGTACGGATTCACTTTCTGAATCCTTGACGTGGCCCTTAAGATAGGCAGGGTATCCGGCAATGTCTAGACACTTTCTGGTTGTCACAACTGGGGTGGGGATGCTCCTGGCCTCGAGTGGGTCAATACCCTGCAGTGCCCTGGGCAGCCCCCTGTGACTCAGAACGGCCCCGAATGACTCTAGCGCCAAAGCTGGGGACCACTGAGGGGGCTTGAGTCATCACCCCCACTTTACAGGTGCGAAAACAAAACACGCAGAGAGGGGCAGTGACCTGCTCCAGGACAAACAGCGCAGAGAGGGGCGGCGTGTGTGCTGCAAGCTCGAGGCCAGGCTGCTTCTCAGCCGCCCACTAGGAAATGCCACCGTTCACTCGGCCTGCAGGGGCGCGTTTCTCATTTCTCGTTTCTCCGCACAGGCTGGAGACCACCCCCCGAGTGGCCGATTCGGGAGCCCTCTTTCCAAAAGGCTGAAGGCACAGCACCTGGCGGTGTGACCTCTTGGTTCCTGAATCGAGTGGTTTGGGAAAACCATCAAAGGCAGCAGGCAGAGAAAAACCCACCGTGCAGGACCAACGTCACGGGAGCCCCTGCCAAACCCAGTGAAGGCTCCTTGCCGAAACCTCACATTCTTGGATCCTCAAAAGAGCAGCCTCTGAATTTTCATATATTTTAGCATTTAATAATCCAAGAAGTCTGAATAATAAACATTAGGATAGAACAAAGCTGTTCCCTCTCCTTCTCCCAGACAGGACCTGGGCCCATGGCTTGCGGTGCCATAGCTGGTGGGATCACGGCGGGACTGTCCCACGGGGACAGATGGTGCCCAGGAACCCAGCTGGGCCTTGAGCTGATCCCCGGGCAAGAGGCACGGATCGCAGAATTCCGTGCCGGGTTACTAAGGGTGCTGTTGGCGTGGTAAGTGCAAGGGTCTGTTTTGTTTTTTCCTGATTCCGCTAAGCTGGACAGTGACCACGGTCTGTTAAATACCTTGCAAAAAGCCTTTCGAACAGCTGGGCTGTTCTGCACATTTAATCTCGGCCCGGAAAGAGGAGAGGGAGATGGCCTCACTGGTAAACACCAGCGAGCCTCCCAGCTGCTGCCAACATATCCTGAAAGAGTCTGACCCCACAGCCCCTCCCTGGGGCTCCCCGTTCTCGAGGCCCCTTTGAAAGGATGCAATATTTTATTCCACCATTAGAGCTTGGGACCACAGTGCCCTCCTGGGAACAAGGATGAGGGGATCCTGGCTTCCTTGCAGCATTTTACGGACTTTCTGAGGTGCGTGAGGACACCCGACCTAAAGAAAGGGGGGAGTGGGCTCTCCCGAATTTAGGGAAGGTCTGGGGCTGCAGCCCCCTCTGCTCCCCACTCTGCTCACAGCCACCCCCCTGGAAAACAGTGCCCTCCAAACACGGGAGAACGGAGGCTCCCCTGCAGGCTGGCCTGTGCGGTCTCAGAAAGGGATCTGGTGCCACCTTGAGCTGCTTTGCAGGAAGCAGCCGAAACATCTAGAAACCGCCGGTCCCTGTTTACAAGAGCTGCCGCCCAAAGCGTCAAGCTGGTGTCTGGCTCTTGTTTTCCAGCCTCTTGGTGTCTGCTTCCCCCATTCCCCGGCGACCTCACCGACCCCCGTCAAGTGGGAATGCGGCGGGGGCCTCGCAGAGGTGCTGGACCAGCCTAGCCCTCCTCACTGCCCCCAGGACCTGGGGGCCACTCTCTCCAGCAGGGAGGTGGCCCTGGCAAGGCCAGCCCCCGGCCCCCAGGCCTCTTGGAGCTCTTCAAATGTCACTTAGCAGCAATTAGGTAATCAGGGAAGAAAGATTTCCTGAAAATTAGTTCAAGGTTGGGGGTAAGAGGGAAATTGCCAGGCAGAGACTTCTTGTTTACGAAAGCTGTCCCTTGTCAGCCCTGTTTTCCTTCCAACTAATCAGCCACCCAGTGCTTGCCCCCCCCCACCAGCTGGGAAGCCTCAAGCCCCCCATGCTCCTCACACAGCAGACCTGGCCCCATCAGCCCCTCTCCCAAGGGCTCTGTGTAGCAGCCCCAAGGCAGGTTTCTGTCTCACTCATGAGACTCCACTGAATGCATCGGAAAGGGCAGGAGGGCCGCAGGGCTAAAGGGGGGCCTCACGACCTGGCCTTCCTCAGCTCGTAGCCCTGTG
This sequence comes from Phoca vitulina, assembly GCF_004348235.1. NCBI lineage: Eukaryota > Metazoa > Chordata > Mammalia > Carnivora > Phocidae > Phoca > Phoca vitulina. The sequence continues at coordinate 3,773,116 of NW_022589753.1, read as the reverse complement.
GGGCCTCAGCCCGGGCACCCGGGTCCCTCTAGAGGCTGGCACGTCCTCACCCACCCCCACCCATGAGAAAACCAGCTGTTTTCAGGAGGCTGCACCCAAGGATCACCTCCGCCAAAGCTTTCTTCTAAAGGAAAAGTCTCGTCTGTGCCTTGAATAAAGCGACCGGTTCCACAGTTGCTTGGGTCAGCACAGGACGAAGCCTTGCTTTACTCTACAGGAGGTAGAGTAATTTTTTTTTAATATGCAAGAATAATACTCAGTGCTTCCCAACCAAGGGTGGTTCTGCGCTCTAAGGGACACTTGGCAACATCTGGGGTCATTTTGGGCATAACATCTGGGGTGGGAGGATGCTATTGGGGTCCGGTGGATATCGGCTCAACAGCCTAGAGTGCATAGGACAGCCTCCTACAAAAAAGAATAACTTGACCCCAAATATCAGTCGTGCCAAGGTGGAGATCTGACCTGGCATACAGCAAGCTGGACAAATCCCAAGTGCATATGGCAATGACTTTTCACGTCTGGACACACTCTTACTTTCCTAATAGCGCTGTAAAAAGCCACCACAACTAGTGGTTTAAAACAACCCACATTTATTATTTTGCTATTCTGGAGGGCAGAAGCTTTTAGGAGAGAATCCACATCCTTGCCTTTTCCTGCTCCCAGGGGCCCCTGTGGTCCTTGGCTCACAGCCCCAGCCTCTGTCTCCACCCCTTTTCTGTCTCTGACTGTCTTGCCTCCATGATGATGACCTTGGGCCCACCCAGTAATCCAGGAGAGTCTCCCCAATTCAAAATCCATCCCATCTGCAAAGTCCCCTTTGCCATATAAGGCAGCATGTTCATGGGTTTTGAGGATTAGGACATTGACATCTTTGTGGGGGGTGGGGGGCATTATTGAGCCCCCCACAGACTCAGATGGAAACGAAGACCACTTTCATGATCTAGAAGTCTCTCATGTGTTCCTTCCCCGCCCCAGTACCCCTCCCCACCATTCTGACTTTTATCACTGTAGAAAATTTTGCTTGTTCTTGGGGCTAATGATTTTTAAAGAAAATCCCTCTTTATTCAAGGCTACATATAAAATGTTAATACAATTGTGAAGAAACCCCAACATTGGATCCCTAGAGAGCTTCAGGGACGTTTGTAGGCTGAACACTCGGGCCCAGCTTGGAAAGGACCAGAACTTAATGAGGGTGAGCAGTGGTTATTCAGCAGCCAGAGATGCACGTTAATTATAGAAGAGACGACGGGGAAGGGAGGAGCAGAGGGTGGGATGTAGGCACCAGTAATCACATATATTCACAGAGAAGCAAATCATGGTGGAATTTTTAAGATGCTTAACATAGTTTTTTAAGCCCCTGGTGCTAATATACAAAGAGTCGTCCCGGATGAGGGGGCTGGGGTGTGGCTGCCCCATAGCTCTAGAATGACAGACTTACGGATGGCAAGTTGCAAATATTCACAATTTTTCTCGTTTATCCAACAACACCGGGATGGGGCTTGGGGCCAAGCAGTGAGACTCGGAAGCTGGGGGTGGGGCTGGGGCTGGAATACAAGAGCCAGTGGTTGTCCGAGCTGCCCGTGCACGGGGAGACAGACGACCAGTGAGTAGCGTGTCCTACATCCTGTTTAGTGCTGGAGTTTAGGTTCAGGTGAACCAGGGCACCCACCCCCAACCCCTGGCAACCACTGATCTTTTTATTGTCTCCACATGTTTGCAGTTTTCTAGAATGTCATGTGGTTGGCATCATGGAGCCTTTTCAGACTGGCTTCTTTCACTTAGCGGTATGCTTTTAAGGTGCCTTCCATGCCTTTTGGTGGCTTGCTGGGTCTTTGAATTTTCAGGTGTTATGTTAGTATGATGGCTGTTAGGAGGCATCACACAAGTCATTCAAGGAGCAGTGTGAGCCATCCGATGGCCCGGACTCCACGGCCTGTCACCATCCTGCTTCTAGCCCAGGTCCCCCCGCCAGATGGAGCAACATCACAAATATGTCCCACGCCCACGTCCTGGTCTAGTGGTGAGCCCAAAGGCAGCTACAGTTTTCCAGAGGACCATGGGCTAGGGCTTATGGTCCAAAGAAATTTCTCTATTTCCTTCATCTAGAGAGTCTTATGTCAAATAGCTCTCAAGACCTCGAAGTTTGGAAGTGCTCCTGGGGGCCGGGGGTTCGGTAGTGAGCACTCAACCAAGTGCTTGTCCTTCCTCCCTGGGAGACCAATATGGCCCAGCCATCCTGAGCCCTGCTTGCTTCTTCCTCAGCTGACATATCCAGTTGGCTGCCTGCCTTCATGAGCTCACCCCGGAACATACATATATTGTGTGCAGAGCCTTTTCAAATGTTTTTTTTTTTCTTATTAAAACAATAATAGCTACACTATAAAACTATTAATCTGGCAGTAAATTCTTACAGGAAGTTTACTGCGATGGCTATATTTCAGAAATTGGCCATATTATCCCAGAAGGAGGTACAATTAAACATTTAAGAATAAAAGTCGTGTAGGATTTAGGTGGCGCCTCTCGTCTGAAGGTTTCAAAGACTGTCTATTCTTTGCCCATCAAATGCTCTACAGACGGTTTCAGAGGCTGAGAAATGGCAGAGTGAAGTGCAAGGTCAACCATGAACTCATCCGCAGAGCCGACTTGTCTCATTGCTCCGTCGGCTGTCCTTGTAGCTTCTTTGGCTGCCGCTGTTTTCTGTTTTTCGGAAGGTACATCCCCTGTCCCTGTGCTCCTGTGGTCAGGGTGTTTCTGGACCAGAGGAGAAGGGGAACTAACAGAAATGGGGGGGAAATCTTGTGGACGGACATAGGACAGAAAGAACACGAGGAAAGGGACGGTAGAGATTGGAGTCCCATTTACGGAAACCCCCTGGGAAAAGATGCCCCGAGAGGAAAAAGTAAGAAGTGAATCGTGGACAAGAGGTCGGAGGCCGTGGCTGTGGTGGGAGCTGCCGACGGCGTGAAGCAAGCCTCCTCTTGGGACGGGGGGCTGTCCGTGTGTTTGGGGACCTGGGATCGTGCATGTGCAGAGTGTAATCCATCCTAAATAGAGGAGCTGGATGACTCGGGGTTGGTCCAGAACGCAAGAGGCAGCGAGGGTCCTGGGGGGAGGTGTTCTGAGTAAGGCGAGTGGAGTGGACATCATTGGGGGCTCTGAGTTAATGGGGGGCCTGGAAAGCCAACCAGAGAAAGCCATTTATCCAACCTTTCTGCCCACACAGAGCCCCTACTACAACGTGCCAAGCTCCGTGCAGAGCAGCAAGCAGGATGGGTCCTGGGCAATTGGGCCTTGTGCTGCGGGCAGTGGGGAGCCACAGAAAGCCGAGGGGCAAGAGAGTGCCCAGAGGCCTCTGGGGCTTCAGAATGAAGCTTTGAGTATAGTTTTCTCCCGCCGTTCACCCAGCCTCTGTGGTTCCTGACAGCACATCAAGTGTTGGCCTTGTGGGGCAGGGCTGGTCTTCCTGTCCCTCCCCAGCTCGGCACGTGCTTCTTGAGAGCAAGAAGGAGCCCCTCGCCGAGATGCCCCACGACTTACGCAGGACAGGCTCAGTGAATGTCCAAGCCTCAGCAGCCCTGCTTTGGTGTGTCTGTGGATGTGGGTCAGAGTCCGACTCCTGGGTGCCCGGTGAGCCGTCTGCACGGTGGACTCGGGGAGCTGTGGTCACCACCCTGCCCGGGGTGGGTGCTACCCAGCCATGGCGCTCGGTCTCACCCATCCTTTCATTCTTTCATTGCTGGGCCGTCGGCTGCTCCCCAACCACCCTCCCTTCTACCGCTGGGACCCTGAAGATTCAAGAGGTACCGTAAGGAACTCGCCCAAGGCCAGCCAGCCAGCGTCAGAGGGGAGTCACGGCCGGGATCACGCAGGCCTGTGGCCCTGTGCCCCTCAACAGGCATGAAATCCCAGTTCTGAGGGCTGTGCTGTCCTCTCTCCTTTGCTGGGACACAGGACGACACCGCAGATAGAGGAAGGGCCCACTTCATCTCACAGACTTGGAACCAAGCCCTGCTCCATGAGTTACCCCCGTCCCGGAGACGAAGCAGCACAACTCAGAGGAAGGAGGGTCAGCACACGTGTTCCGCCTGTCTCACTGGGCCGGAGTCCGGCCATCTCTGGGACGTTATACCTCCTGGGCGAGTTTTAGACACTGGGATGAAAGTCACGTGTATTTCTGCCATACATTTGCTTTCCATCTTGCTCTGCCCAATTGGCCCACGTGGGCGCCCAGAAGGGCAGATGTGGAGGCCAGGAGGGGAAGCAGGGTGAGTTCTAGAAGGAGGTGGTAGCAATGGGAAAGGGTGTTTCGTTGGCTTGTAGAGCTGTGGCGTGTTCCAGCTTTCGGTTTTCCTAGCATTAGGTTGTAATTATCCTGTGGTGACTCCACCTGAATCTTCCTGAAGATCGACTGACCCTGTGACTTGGACCCAGTGACCAGGCTCCTTGGAAGAAGTTGTTCTATTCAGCTCTGAGCAAAGGGAGATGTTCCAGGCTCTCTGCACGTGATCACCCCCTGACAGCTCTAGCTCCTTCAAGAAGGTTCAGCAGCCAGAAAGCCCACAGGAAGACACCCCCTCTGGTCTGCTGGGAAGCCTGGCATTCTATAAGAGGATTTTTGTTTTGTTTTGTTTCTTTGGATCTTAGAGGAAATATGTAAAATGAGGCTCACAAGAAGCTGGGAAGATGTCTGGGCTGCACAGCTGGCTGGGACCCTAATGAAATTAAAAATGAAGAAGGAGAAGCAATGGGAAATTATTGCAAAAGTATTTTCTCCAAGTTGAGGAGGGGGATGGGGAGAAGAGAGAACAGAATTTATTGGAGGTTGGGGAAAGGGCAGGACTTGCTCTAATAAACATCTCACAAGAAAGCTAACTAAGGAGAGCCTTTCTTGGATCCATAACGGATCGTGCACTCAGCAAGCTCCAGGGATATGGCCCAGCGGAATTAGCAGAGGAATCCGGATCCTATCAGCAGATGGTGTGGCCTGAGCTAACAAGCACACGCCTTAAAACGAAGCAGATGGGGTTTTGTTGGAGGAAAGAGCTGCTTCTTATATTACGTTTCAGAGGTTTTGTAGGGTAATGATAATAACATCTTCCTTTCTGCTTTTCCCAAAGCACCCTAGCTTCATAAATAGGTCAGCACCATACAGATCCTCAGCCCCCACTTCGCCGGACCGGAACCTCCAGGCTCAGCCCACGAGGCTGGAAGGCTCGCCCAGGTGGACAGAGGTAGGAGCAGGGACAGAGCCAAGGGCTTCCACGTTCCCAAAAGAAGGCTTTCCTCTGCTTCCATGAGGGGATTCCTTGTCCCTGCTCCCCTCCAGAGGCTGGAAACTGGGGCCAGACCCGTCCTGTGGCATGCCGGGATCACGCAGGTCCCCCTCTCCCTTTCTGCCACTGAGTTGGTTGCATTTGAAAACTGGGAGGATTTATGTTGCAACCCAGGTGTACAACTTCTCTCGAAGAGTGGGGAGATCTGGCAGCTGTGGCCACATTCCCCTGTGGTGCTGGCACTCGGCCAGGGCACCCCCAGCCCATGTCCCTCATTGAGGATCTGGCCTCAGGCCACGTCTCTGGCCTGCCTTCCCTAGGTGTCTGAGCGCGTGTGACACCTGTTCTCTGCCAGGACCCCCACCCCCCATTTGCAGCAAGCACTCTCCCAGGTCCCCAAGGCAAATGGAAAAAGGGGATGAACATTGTAGGGATAATTAAAAGGCGGAAGTTTTAGTTCTTGCCAGAATCCTGTGGGCACTATGCAATGAAGTCCACATGAGAGCACGAGCTAATCACGTTACTACCACATCCTCTGAAACTTGAACTTACGCTGAACAGAGTCCGTGGAGCTCAGTTCCAGCTAGACTGTCAGATCCAGCCCGCCGGTTTGATTGTGTGGAGGGCCTTTAAGAAAACATTAGTGGAAATCTAAATGCCTATCAATAGAAGACTGGCTAAATAAAACGAAACATTGTGTATGACAGAATTCTAATTAGCAGTTGAAATGAATGAACTACAGCTCCGTTGATATATATTTAAACATACACACAGCATAATACTGTATTAACAGGACTTGGCAAAGTCCCCACCCACTGCCTGTTTTTGTAAATAAAGTTTTATTGGCACACATCCATGCCCATTTGTTTACATATTGCCTGTGGCAGCTTTCACACTGCAACAACAGAAACGAGTAGCTGCAGTGGAGACCATATGGTCCACCAAGCCGAAAATCTTTATTAGTAGGCCATTTACAGGAAAAGTTAGCTCTCCCTTGCTCTATATTATTTTGGGATATATATATATATATATATATATATATATATATACACACACACATATATATATACACACACAGACACATATATATACATGTATTGTATGTATATATATGGGATATATATATTGTGTGTATATATATGGGATATATATATTATTGTATGTATATTGTGAAATATATGTATATATATTTCATACATAGATATTTGGTTGGAAAGATTTTGAAGTTCATGGCAGAGATTGTCTATGAGAGGGAGTCCAAGGTAGGGAGTAAATAGTGTAAGATTTCCTTGATCCTAAAATTCCATTTCTTTAGTTAAAAAAATATATATTTGGAGCAGTACAAATAAATATTAACAGCTGTCTGAGTCCAGTTGCGGGTTCATAAGTGTTTGTTTTGTTAGTGTTTGAAGTTTTCTGTATTGAAAATGTTTTAAATAAAAATTATTTCATCAAAGAACAAAATAAAGTTGTAGGAATAGAATAATTACCCCTACATTATAAAACTCTCAGAGTAACATTATAATTACATGTTTATAATGATCTACCATAGCCATCTTCTTAAATATTCAATATTTCCCTCGGTTTTCATCCACATTATTTGGGAAGAAAGGATTTAAGTTTCAGGTTTTCTTACACTTGTACATTTTTACAAATTCCCTTCTATATCTTTATAAATAGTTCCTAGACACGACTGACAAGTTCACTTAATCCAGACGCCCATTTTGCCCGCGAGGTCCTGTGTGATTTTCCCTCCACACGGGAGCAATGTATGGGCTCACCCAAGAGCAAGATCCTAATTACACAACCAGCGCCCTCAAGCATGTGAAGAGCCCCGTCTGAGAATCCAGGAAAAATAACCAGCCAGGGTCTTGTCCCACTTTACTCAAATCACATGGACAATTTACGTCCGTGAATTGGAATTTCAATCTGATCTCAGAGTTTACACGGAGGGGCCAAGGCACATTATAGGGGTGGAGAGGGAGGGGAGCTGACAAAGGTGAGAAGAATTAGAGTAACATAAAACAGACACCGACACTCTGCTGGGTGCCCGCTCCAGCCAGGTGCTGGATTGGGGCAGGTGACTTGGGGAGCCTGGGTCCCGTGCCGGGGCAGGAGAGCCTGTGGGCAACGTGAGCGATGATGGATGGGCAGCAGGATTCCGGATCTGCAGTCTCTCCATCTCTGGCTCTCTCCATCCAGGGAGTTGAGAAAGGGGTCTGGCAATTTCAGAACACATCCTCTTCCATACCTGAATGAGGGGTTATGCCCAAAATGCTAGGCAGCCAAATGGGCGTCTTCTGAAAACAGACTTCTGGAATTTCCCAGACTTCTGGCAAATAATCCACAGTACTTTGTCAGGGTGGAAAAACCTAAATTTCTTCCTACTCTGTCTGGAATATATACAGTAAAGTCTTTGTGACTTGGCAGGGTGCGCCTGGCCACGAAGACCTCTGCTCTCGGCAGCGCTGTGCCACCATGAACTTGGTGACCTCCAGAAGATCAGACACCTCCAGGGGCCTCTGTCTACTGGTCGGTGGGGTTGGGGGCCTGGGGGAGGGAGGGCCTGATTTTCTGAAAATCACATGGTCACTGCATGGTGGAGGGCATGTGGGCTGGGTGGGCTGCTAGCTGCCGTAGGGCCTTGGATGGAGAGCAAAGAAGAATCCAGAGAGAGAGGCTGAGCAAGCAGCTTGGAGACTGGGGCAGGAAGGGCCCTTCCCCTCGTGAGTGTGGCCTCTCCCCAGACTCACTCTGCCGCATGGTCCCACAGTCGCGTGGCCATCTGTCCTGGTTACAAAGGGGGCATCCTGCTCTACCGCCTGGACCCCTCTTTTCACGGCCTTCTGTGTCCATCCCTAGTTGTAACCTGCCTGTGGGCTCCCAGACCCAGCCTCCCACAGCAGCTCCCTGGCCTGTCCCCATCCCACAGGAAGCCTTTGGGAGCAAGGACCCAAATCAGACATAAGCCACGGCTCGAGCTTAGCAACCTTGAAATGTCCTTAACTTCTCCAAAGCTCATCTGGGAAATGGGGATGATCACAGTGTCTGTCTTGTAGGCACGTGGCAGAGATTCGGGTACACCAGGACTGGCGCTCTGAAGGGGAGGCCAGAGGATTGTTCCGTTCCCTGCCTCCCCTCCCCCAGGCAGCCATCTGTCTTCCTCCTCCTAAAGCAGCCCTTTCTTCCAGCTTTGGCTTTTTCCTGGGCTCTGGTCACTACTCACAATCCCTCACCCCCAGAGTCCTGACCCCAACCCTGGAGATAGTCCCTCTGTGCACCAAGCATGTCATCTCTTGCACCGTGGGGCCTCCATGCCCTGCAGCGACCCTTTTCTCTAGGATTTGGAGCACCTTCTCTGTATGGGGCACCATCCTCATGCTGAGGGAATGGCCTTGACTAAGGAAGCAAGAACTTCACGGAGGCTACCTGTTGGTGAGGGACGATTATGGAAAAAGTAGAAAGAAAACACGGGCAATGATTAGGGCCTCTCTTGCCGTGACAAGGGCTGATGTGAGGGAGAGGTGAGGTGGCGCCTTTGGCAGGCTGGTTAGGGAGGTGGCTGTGGGGCTGGGACTGGCCGACCAGAGGGACACAGGCGGCCGCGAGAACAGGACGCATTTCAGGCTGGGGGCGGGTGCCAGAACGGTGGGCGGGAAGGCCCAACGGCGGGGAGTAGGGCCGCCTGGGACCGAGCTGTTGTCTGCAGGGAGGGAGGGGGAAGATGATGAAGCTGCAGGGCGGGGGTGGCCTGGGTCCGGGGGGCCCTGGGGGGCCGAGGCCCGAAGTTGGGGGGAGTCTCCTTTCCATTTGAAAAAGATGCTGGCCATTGCTGGGTGGGGGAGAATGGCCCGTGGGGCCCAGCAAGAGGGAGGGAGTGTTTTTTCCACCTCTGATGCCCTTTACTGGGGAGAACAGGGCACATTTTCTAATTTAAGCTCCAGCTAAATTAAACTAATTTAGCTTCACGGAACCTAGGAATTAATGGCCGGTCCAATGACCCTACTGCAGCTGAAATGTGAAAGAATCATAAAGCCCTGCACACAGAGAGGATAATGGAAAATGCTTATGGGTCTGACCTGCTCAGCCACAGCTGGGTTTTAATAAAATTAACACATTTGGGAACTCTGTTGTTTTTCTCTTTCTCAAAACAAAACAAAAATGAAATGTACCACCCTGGTTCCTATTGAAAAGTGCATGGTCTCCCAGAGCTGTTCTGAATACCTATTACTGTATTATCGGGATTTCTCCTAAATCCCTCCCAAACAAAGCCACAGCTCTTTAGGGGGAAGGTTGACCTTAATTTAATTATTGAGAATTACTTTAAGATTCATGTTTTTTCCTCATATTACTGAAAAGTAATCATTGTCATAATGAAGACCGCATGTGTCCTGGTTCTAATTATTAAATCGTTATATTGTTTTATAATTCCTATTAGCTGCTTTGGCTAAAGGGTCAGATGAAAAAAGGCAGAAGCGTTTTTTCTTTTTCGAGCTGACATTTTAGTTTCTATCCATATGATTTGGTGCAGCCTGCGGGATGGTGGTGCTGGAAGACTGGGTTGGCTGTCGTGGCAGTTGGGGGCCTGGAAGGATGCAGACAGGGTCCCTGACACACAGGAATGGGGTCAAGGGTCTCCAGCACTGGAACTGGCCCCTGAAGGCAGGCGGGAGGCACTCCATGAGCCAAGTCTGGGTGCCTTTTCTGATGGGTCCTTCTTGGAGTGGCCTTAATCCTTCAGATCCTGAGGGCCATCCCTTAAACTACCTGCCTTCCTGAAAGTCCTCTGAAAGGTAAAGACAGAGCAGCAAACACGGATGAGCACATGTGCAATTAGTACCTACAAGGTGAAATTGTTTCAGCTGCAAATCTCTTACACATAGTCACCAGAACAAAATGAGCAAAACCGATGTGTCTTCCAATACAAAATCAAACATAAGAAAATTATAAGGACACGTGCAGATAATGCATGACTCTATGGGGGGAGTAAAATTCCAAATAATTGAAAGAGCCACATTATCAAAATCTTTCCAAAAATTTTTGCAGCCAAAAATCCTTTGTAAAGCAGTATGTGCTGTGGCGGGGCTGGGAGCAGCACCTCCTGCCTGCACCAGGACCTGTAGTAGTTGCTCAGTAAGCCCTTCCCAGAGGACCGCTGCTGGAGTCTGAGTTCGTCCCCGGAAACCATGTATTGGTAGACTCCGGACAGAAGGAACCTAATGCACTTGTGGCCCCATGTCAGCACTCACGAAGGCCACCACAGAGCAAATTAGTGGAGTCCAGCCATTGTGGGAAAGAGCAGACGTTGCTCTGCCACCCGGTGCATTGCCAAGGGACACTGCCGCCTGGCCTTCCCATCTGCAGGGACCATGGAGGGGACAGGGGCCGCTGGGCATTAAACAACTGCAGCCTAGAGATGGAGTCACAGGGCCTTCAGGGGAGGTTGGAACCTCTTGTTCAACGCCGAGGATCCTGCTCAGACTTGCCCTCTGCTCAGACCCGTGGGCTGCCCTTCGTTGAGCATTCAAAAAAGGAGTTGCTCAGTAGGTGCTTGCTGACAGTCCCTCTGTGAAAGCAACTCTTTGGCAAAGAAACGTCGGCAGGCGTTCCCAGGAAGATTCTGGAGTTGCTTAAGGGAAAGCTGCACGTTGGAGACCTGTTTCTCAAAGCCAGGAGCTCCTGCGTGTGACGGCTGAAGCGCCCAGACACCAGGAGGGTCTCAGCAGCCAGGACAGCAGCAAAAGTTAGAAACTCAGAGGTAGATGAGACTCTCCTGCCCCACCCCTCCCTGGCCTCCTCATAGACAGACCCCTGCAGGTCCTTGAAAACTAAGGGATGGCTCCATAGGGAGGTTAATTTGCATTTAATAGGGGCACAAATTGCAGCAATGACTTAACCATGGCAACGAGCAATTATATTAGGCTGAAATTTAAAATGGGGGAGAAAAAAAGGAACACCTGAAGGATCCAGCAGACCCTTCTTGGCCACGGGGACAGATGACAGACAGGGAGGGCTTCATGGAGGGGGGGTACAGGGCGCCGAGCTCAGAAGAACCCACACTTAGTTTAATTCTGGGCTGTTGCCATCTTGAAATTCTTAACAATTGTCGAACTAGAGGGCTGTTTTTTCATGGCACCGGGCGCCACAAATTGTGTGGCTGGACCCGATTATAGACTTTGGCTGCAACACCTGGCTCGTCCCTCCACGTCTCCATCCCTATTTCTCAGGCAAATGACTTTGTGCCGCATTTCCTGTTTTTCTCTTAATTATTATTTATCTTCCCTTTTAAATTAATGTATAACGTGCAAACAGCAAAGCTCAAAGATCTTAATCACTGATTTTTTTTTTTTTTTTAATGTATGGATGAGTCCTTGTCATGTGCTAAATGTTTCCACCCCCCAGAAGATTCTTTGGTACAGCGTCCCAGTTACTCCCCAGGCACCCACCGTCTGATGCCTAGCATCATACCTGTGTTTATAGCAGGATTTTATCCCAGAAACCTTTTCTTATTTAATTCCCTCACTTCTCTTGGAGATTATTCAGGTCCATGGGAATCCAGAAAATTGTAGGGGAAGAAGAAATAAAAGAACTATTTTAAATAACACTGGCTATGGCAAAAACACCCAAAGTGGAAAGAATCTCCAAGTCCTTCAAATACCGTGAGACCTAATTCTATTTTGATGGTCCATTTCTGCAATGAGATCCTTGGGTTTTTTACGAGATGCTTTCAGGGATTTGGAATCATATATTTTTGAAATGATATATTACCTTAAATTATCTTAATTGTTTCATTAATCTGAACTTGATATAAAGTAGCCTCTCGAAGTGCATTGCTAAGGAGGGGAAGGAGATTAATAACCTAATCAGGCATTTGGAAACAATTGATAGGCCTCCTGGAAAGGGTACTCTAAAAATTTCATTTAAAAATGTAATTATATTGATTAGAAAGACGTATTCCTTTGTTTCAGAGAGCGGATCTTATAGTTTAAGAGCATTTAGCTGAATTGATAGAATTATATTTAAAATGCTATCTTCTTAATTGTATAAAATGTAATTTCTAGGCTTTTACTGCAGAAAGACTAGGGTTTCTGGAGTCTTCTGTCGTTTTAATGTTGATTTGGGGGTGATCCCTGGTGCTACTGGAAATGAAAACAAAAATGAGGTAGGATTTTATGCCCGGCATCTTCATGTCAGAGCCCTCCCTGTGGCGGGAAAGGTGGCTGTGGCCGGAAGTGACAGGTGTGAGGCAGTCGGAGCCCGTGGGCAAGAAGGGGGTCCCAGGGTGGGGGGTGCTCCCTGGGAAGTGCGCCCCCAACGCCAGCTCCTGGGAGCCCGAGCCTCGTGCTGCAGGGCCCACCTTTCCTTTCGGGAGCCAAGAACCCTGGCATAATTTTTCAGACTTCTTTGTGGTAACATATTTACTTTCTTTGAGGAAGGGCTGGATATTTTGAAACAAGTCATTAGAGCTAAGACAAGTTAGTGATAAGCCGGGAAGATGATGCTCTGAGATTAAATTCTGGACAATGAAGCAAATCACCAAAGTCCTGAGGCAGATTTTCTTGTGAGCCTTCAAAAGCTCCCATCCTTTGATCCCGGGGGTCCTCTTTCTCCTGGTTATTTATCTGAAGGAAAGCATACCAAAGAAGGGGGGAAAAAAAACCCCATGCTGCCTGCATGCCAATGTGTTCGGGCGTGTTTATAGTAAGAGCTGGATAAATAAACAAGCAGGCAAAGTCGAAAATAACCTCGATGCCCCTGACAGGGTCTGCAAGCCCTCCTGCGCCCAGGCCCCCCACGCAGACGTCATAAAGACAGCCCCAACACATGGAAACACTGATGAGAATGTGGGAAGAACCCGAGACCCCGAGGGGTGCCTGGTGGGCGCAGTCTGAGGAGCATGTGACTCTTGATCTCGGGGTCGTGAGTTCGAGCCCCACGTAGAGGGTAGAGATTACTTAAATAAATAAATATTTTTAAAAAAGAACCCAAGACCTCGAAATTGTAGGTGCCTTTACCTTTTGGGAAAATAGCAATTAGGTCAGGCTTGTGGGATTCTGAGGGAAGGATGTCTCCCCTTGTTTTGGCTTAAAACTCCATCTTTATGACAAATAAAAATGCACGGGACAAAAAAGGGAAGCAAATGAAAACGTCAGCCCTCCCCCTTTACAGCATGATTCTGAGGGAAGTATTTTGAGCAAGGACACCGTCTCTACAATGTGTAATAATCTCTTAAGGTAACTATGATGGAAGGAACAAGGGATATTTGGAAGTATATATATATATATTTTTACATTACTCCTACAACTACTAACCAACATTTAGAAAGTTCATAGAAAAATCTTCATGTAAAATCGTTCACTTTGCTCAATGCCAGCCAGTGAGGATATTGTTCTTACCACCAAATGACGGGTGGGGGGGTGACACTGGATCCAAGAAGGCCACCGGTGATCTTGCTAGGGTCCAAGGCCACAGGGCAGACTTCAGAGAAGGAGCACTGTCCCCGGGTCTGAGGTCTCATCACACAAAAAGGGACTTGAGGAGACGGGTCTGTTCTGTCATGTGATACAAGGCAGGTGTCTCATCCACACACCCCATGGACTCCCCCAAAGACCTTCACGCCATCTTGGTTGTGCTCAATCCCAGGGGCATCCTTCAGAGTACCCGCCGCCTATTTGACCTGATAATCCCTTGGAGGCGGAAGCTGAAGTCTCAGCTCCAGGCCCCGAGGAAACCAACTCAAACTTCCTCAGAAGCCAGAGCTGGTGGGGAGAGTGTTCTTGTGCGACACATGGGAAGACTCTTCGTGCCTGTATAGAAATGTGTTTTCCACCATCTTTGACTCAGAGCATGCAGCTCTCTTGATTTATCTGTTCTCATTTTTGACAGAGACTAGGATAAAAGGAAATTTTTCTCTAATGCGAGGAAAATATCCTGCCCCTAAATAATCATTGGCAGGGAGCACCACCTCGGGGAAACAGTAGGGAGTGGTGAAGGATGTGGCAAAATTGGAAAGTCTCATCCCAAGGGGGCTCAGTTATAGCTGCTTGCGGCTTCAATCTGTGGCACACAATTCTTTTTTCTTGCCAAGTCTTGAAAGACTGATATTTTTGTAGAGCACAATAAAAATGGCAACAAAGATGTACAAAATACAACCCCCATTTTTAAAATTATTAGCTTCAACAGCCATAAAATTATTGTATCACATTGCTATAAAAGTTTCTAAATGCTCGCATGTCAGTCCTTGGCCCATCAGACACAGGTAACAACAAGCAGCTCAGAGACCCAGCCAGCCCTGGGGTGGGGACTGCTCTCGGAACAGGACCGCTCAGAACGACCCCATCTAAGAGGCAGGGAACCCGGGGTATTTATGCACCATCGGGCCGCCTGTAATTGCTAAGGGCTGCGTCCAGGGCAATTAGCTCTCTGTCCTTCCATCCCTCCTCTGCAGACCTAGTGTGTCCCACAGTGGTGAGCAGCAGGGATGCTGTACCAGCCCCCAGGCATAGACATGATGCCAGGGGGATGTGGACGGGCCACCGACAGCCACGGCAACATGAGAATCTTTCTGCTTCGTGTGAGCTCCATTGTCACGGTTCTCAAGTCTCAACGTGTGGTACCTGGACCAGCAGCATCAGCACCACCTGGAAACTTGCTTAGAAATGCACATTCTCAGGCTGCATCCAAGACCTGCTGAATCAGAAACTCTAGGAGTGAGACCTGCGAGGGGAATGTGGACGAGCCCTCCAGGGGCTTGGATGTCCACCCAAGTTTGAGAACCTCTGCCTCATTGCGTTTTAAAGCAATTAGGCCAAGCCACAGTTAAGAAGAAATATTTTGCCCTCATATACAATTTAACGGGGTTTGGCATCCTTCTTTCAAAGGGCTCAAAGAGAAAGCATTTTCCTAACAATTGCATTATTTAGATAAAGCAACACCTTCGGCTCTCTATTTCCTTTTCTCTAAGCCCTGCCAGTAAGTCCAATGCAGAGAAACCGCTTTAAAATCCAGCCATGAAGATCTGTATTCAGAAATGTTTCTCAAGTCACTCTTGTGTTAGACTTCCGTAGTGGCAGATGATAAACTCTCTTCTGCAATGCGACACCTTCCTTACTACTAGACCATTAAGCTGTCTGAAGCAGAGTTCTCTCTGATTAAACAGGAAATGCCATCTGCAGAGTCTGGTATCCATCCAGGGTCTGTGAAGGATGGGACCCAGACAAAGAATAATAAAAAGCCTTTCATTTGCTCAAAGTGTTCTATTCCTCAAGGTGCCTTCGTATAAATAATCTGCCGAGAGCCTGGCCATAACCACATGGGATAGACCAAATAGGAGTAGTGACATCTCTATTTGGGGGACAAGGACATTGAAGCGTGGGTGGTGAAGGGGGCTCCCTGGATGTGTGCTGTTTGCTGAGTGTGGGGTCCCTGCCCAGGACCCTTCTTCTTGTGAACTAGAACCAGAACTTGGATGGATTTGCTCAGATACGAGGGTCCCCACTGAGCCTTCTGCTCCCACCGAACTCCCACAGGGCCAAACAACCGCCACCAAGTTGGGTGTGTGTCAACCCTCGGTCTGGCTGGGTGTCCCAGGTCTCACAGCTCACCCCCAGGTTGTCAGCCTTGTGTCACCAGCCTTGGTGTCACCAATGAGTCCGATGAAGATCTGATTAAATAGATCATCAGTCCTGAGAATAGAAACGCAAATGGAAGCACAAAGAACGTGCTTTGCTATTTACGCACCGTTGTCAACTCGAAGTGAATAGCCCACATTAACCTGAAGGCTTCATTCCTTGGCATCTGTAGCCAAGTGGTAGCCACCTGGCACGGTTTTCCCATCTCCCACAGCCTAGTGACGGTGTCTGGAGACATTTTGGGTTGTCGCCACTAGGGCGAGGGGTGCTGTGAACGCATCGTGGGTGGAGGCCAGAGACACGGCTGAACGGTGCATGGAGAGCCCCGACCATGGGGTTATCTGGCCAAGGTGGAGAAGTGCTGCTCGATGGCGGTGAGCCAGCATCCTCCCCCCCTCAGCACCCCTTGCACAGCACACGTAGGGCCCTAGAAACAGAGGAGGAGGGGCCGTGCAGAACCCCGGCGTTAAAAGTACAGATTTGCTGGTAAGTGAAACTGGGGTCTTAGTTTCAACCCTCTTTGCTGAAGGGAGGATCTTTCCTACTGAGGGTTCATTAGTTAGTATCTTTCGGCTCTATTTTAGGCAACCAAACCACCAATTTATTTTTGTTTAATGGAGGTTGAAATGCTAACCTTAGGCAAACTGTATTGAAATATGGATCAGGGTGAGCAGGCCCCAGCACCTCCTGCCTTGGACGCACGCAGGCTGGCCACTGGGCCCAAGGAAGCTAAGCTTTCTTGCTCGAACAGTTCGGTTTCCTCTGACAGATTTTTATTGAGTGTCTCCCTGGGTAGATGCCACGGGGCCACCGTTGGCTGGAGGAGGACTGGCAGGGAAGAAGTTCAGGCAAGGTACAAGGTGGGGTGTCGGAAGGAGGCATGAGGCTCAGAGACAGGGGGCTGATGAGGGAGAAGGAGGGAGGAGCATGGGCTCCAAGAGTTCTCCCTGCAGCCTGAGATCCCCCCAGGACGCCGGGTCTCTCCCTGCTGCAGAACGAGCCCCATGCGGCAGAGGAAATTCTCTGACATCAAGAGGGGTAGAAGTTTCCATGGACCTCGGAAGCAGGCAGGTTTGTTCATTCTCCTTCACGCTGCCCCTGCCTTCTTGCACCTGCTTCCAGAGATGCCGGTACCAAAAAGACAACAAGAATCAACAGCTCGTGAGCCCCCCAGAGCCCTGCGCCAGGTTTCCCAGTTTCTTCATCGGAGAGATCAAAGCCATCAGGCCTGCCTCCTGCCTTCTGTGTAAATGAATACATTTTGGTAAACGATTTGAAAATGCACCAGAAGACGCAATCATTCCTGGATGAAATGGAGCGTCACAGATTCACCTCATGAAGCTCATCTCATTTGCTCCCTCTTGTAATCGGGTTTTCTGCACTGACTTTATTCGTGTGAAAATGGGATCCAAGGGTCGGGCGGGGGGATGTATAAGAACATGAATGATATTTGCTATGTCCAGAGCGCCTCTCCTGGATCCGGGGGTCAGGAGGAAGGTTGGGATGGGTAGGAAGTAACCCTCACAATGGAAGCAGAGATCCCGGGGGGAGCAGACATCCCGAGACAGAAAGATGCTCTCCTGGGAGTTCATGAAGGGACTGGGTAGAACCAGCTATTCCCACTTCCAAGCCCCTGTGGCTGCAACAGCCCCAGGTCCCCGGCTGCTGGTGTGATGGGGATTTGGCCCCCACTTGTGCCCTTCATGTTTTTACAGAAATAATCAATGTATTTATCTTCATCTGAGGCCACAGAGCAGGAGGTGAGGCTCAGGCTGGAGCGAGTCTGTCAAACGGGATGGGTACAAGACACTCATCATGTCATTCATTACCATCCTGGAGGGGACTTCATTCAGAGACAGCTAGACAGGAAATTGGAATTTCTCCCCTCTCAAATTATTCATTATCTGCAACAACATCTTAATAAAACAGACAAAGGGTCAGTAATTAGAGCTTGATAATTAAACTGAAAAGGAACAGCGTAGCTCCACGGTGGAACGCTGTAATATCCCCTGACATATAGTGACATATAGACGGAGGGAGGGGGGCGCAAGAGGGGCGGCTCGGTAGCTTAGACACCAGACGGCGCGCTGAGCTGCCTCTGCTCAGTCGGTGCGGATGGAGGGGGCTCGAGTTCAGGTGGGGCGGCTTCTGTTGGCCGGGGCCACCGCTGGGGCCTTTGACGGGCGGCCCCAACAGCTTTATTTAACCAGATTGTAAGACAATGAAATGAAAATGAAATGTCTGTGTATTTCCATTTCTTTTAATAATGGCAAATGTGAAGTTTCCTGAGAAGCCCTCCTGGAAAAAGAAATGAGTCTCCGCTTTCAAAGGGGAGAGAGCGGGGAAGCTCTAGGAAAAACACCTGGTATGAGTTTGGTGCTGGAAGGTGGAGAACGATGGAAAGGATAAACAACAACAACAACAACAACAAAACCAAAGAACAAAAAAACACCCCACCACCTCGGGCTGTCACTTTCCCCCCATGCTTATCTCCTGGCGAATTTTGCAATCTTGAGGACTTTGCCCTGGGCAGGGGATGGCTCTGTTCCAGACCCAGAACTGCAAGGATGCTGGTTTATCTAATCTGTGGGCTTTGTCAGATGCGCCGGGAGGGTGTGAGCTGTCGTTGGGAGTTGGTGTTCTCGCGGCCCTGCTCTGTCATCAAACGGCCCACTTGAAGCTCAGCAGCCTCGTGAAGAGTCCTTGCAAGTACATCTCGTGTCTGTAGCTAGAGCCCAGTGCGAAGGCCCTTCTGGCTGTCAAGCTTGCTCTTGGTTTTCCTTTCTTCTTCGGAGATAATCACAAAAACAATTTCATTTGTCTTTCACGCAGGGAGAGAGACATTGGGTTTAACAGCCCTGAGCAGGCATCTGTGGTTACCTGTGCTCTTCCTCCGCGCTGGGAGACCCGAGTTCGGATATTCCACGGTGTCCCAGTAGCCCCTGTTCTTGGTGACACCGCTCCCCCCCCACCCCGCCCCGCTTCCTTCCAGTCCTCTGCCTCTGCCTCTGTCCTGATCCCAACTGGCTAGCTGGGTCCTTTTTCTATCCAGGGTTGGAAAATACCTTTGCCTCCAATTTTCCAAGCCACGAGCACACTAATCTCTTGTTCCAAACTTGCTGATTAAATTGTAGACCACCAGTATAGAGCACCGCCCGGAGTCAGGTGGCAGATGTCCAGGGAGGCGCGTCGGCTGGGAGAACCTGGTGCGGCCCGGCACACTGGGACCACGGAGTGCCGTGCTCTCTCCCGGCCTAGGCACCTGCCCCACAGCAAGCTGATGATTTTGGCAGGCTCCCCTGCATGTCCAGCTCTCCGTGGGGCCGCAGGAGACACTTCAGTTACGCTGTCCCGTTGACATTTGAGTTGGTGCTCAACCAACCATGGGTGTCTCTGAATGGTTTCTGTCTGGGCAGGGAGGGGATATGCGTCCCTGATCATAAGTGGAGTCCCGGCCAGACTCTGGCTTTTCGTGTGGCTACTGGGCCCATGGACCTACCCAGGGGGCAGCTCCCTGACTCCCGGATGCCCATTTAGGATTGACATGGTAGGCACACTGGGTCATCTCCATGGAGAAGGCCGAGAGAGAACTCTGAAACTTTGTGCCTTGCAGCCCATAAATCACATCCAGGAGGGGCTGGTGAACAGTGCCACTTTCCAAGGGCTAAAAGACCCAGGGATGAGGGGCCCCATCGCATCCCCACGTGATGCTCCTCTCTGGCCCTGGTGGACCGCCAGAAGCCTACCCAGTAATACAGCAGTACCCCAATCAGTTTTGGTGCTAGAGCAAACCAGCTCAGCCCCAGGGACAAGGTAAGCAGCCATCGCTGGGACAAATGCATTCTTTTCAATCCCAACCAGAAAAGAAGCCTAGACATGGTTTGCACTGATCTGGAATGGACAACTGTGTACATTGCAGGTCGACTCAGGGCTAGCTCACAGTCCCACCCTGTGTCATCATGAAATCAGCATTTTCCGGACACCTGCAGAATATCACACTTATCCACTGCATTGATGACATCGTGTTGACCAAGCCAAAAGAGCAAGAGGCAGCCAGTCTGTGGAAGGCCTTAAGAAGACACACACTTCGAGGGGTTGAGATAGACCCTGTGAAGGTTCTGGGCCCTGTTACACTGACGGGAGCTCCAGCGGTTTGGAAACGTGCCCAGACATTCTCTCCAAATAGAAGACGGAGTGTTGCATCTTGCACCTCTGACCACGAAGGGAGCTTGTTTAGGTCTTTGGGAGCAGCATATTCCGCCCCCGGGCACTGCTGTGGCACAAAGCGGAGCTCCTCGAGGGGGGCCCAGAGCAGGGCTTAGGGTGCCAGGGCTGGGGAAAGGGCTCGTGCGGCATTTGAGGCGAGCCCCTGGGAGACTCACCACGCAGGCCCCGGCATCTGGGAGCCAAGTCATGCCGTCTCCACTGGAGGAGAAGTCTACACCTCGTGCAAAATTGCTGGCATGCCCTGGGGCTGGTCGACTGGGCCAGGGGCACATGTGACCACGAGATCATGACGGTCCATCTGAGCTGTGTCCTTTCTCTACCAAGCCATGGGGTGAGCTGGCCCAACAGCAGCTGTCACCGAGTAGAATGGCCCAGGATGGAGCATGGGCGGGACCAGAGGGTGTCAGCGAGCTGCCCAGGAGGTGACGCCAGCTGTGCCCTCCCACATGCCGAAGGAAATCCCCCAGGAGCCCCTTCGAGAAGCCCTTGCTCCAGCTGCAGAGAAGGTGGTCAGCAGGTGCCTCGGGCTGTCTGTCCCTGTGGGGGCGGCCTCAGCTGCTTTCCCAGGGCAACATCCGGGGACCAGCCAGGCAAGGACACAAAGGCCCGGCCCTTCTGGATGGACGTGAAACACCCCAGCCGGGCTGCGCGTGCCCACGTCCCTGCTGCCAGCCAGAGCCTGTGATCCAGACTTAACTTTCCCCTCTGCTCAGTGCCACCTTGGCCTTGCATGAGCGCTGGTCCCAATGAATGGCTCCTAGTCAACTTCCACTTCAGCATCTGCTTCTAGAGAGCTGAGCCTGTGACAGAGACCCAGCAATAATCAGTGATGTGAACCCGTACACATTTGCGCCTCACTCAGATGAGGCTCTGTGCAGGGCAGCTGTTGAGTGGGACGGTGTATTCCCACACTGGCAGGGACTCTGGCGTCTACACTTGGGTTCCACGGTCAGCCTGGTCATTCAGCGTCCGGCTCGTGGGGGCAGAGGGTGGAGAAGATGAAGGAGGGGCACAGCTGCTCTGGAGAGCTTTGACCCCAGACTGACACACATCTTGAGGCCACATCTGGCGGCGCAGTGGGCTGGGCAGCCCCAGGGGGATGCCACCTGGACCATGTCGTCTGATGTTGGGTCTCACGTTGGGTTCTGCCAGAAGCCGACCTTGACACTAGGAACCGAATGCAAGCGGTTTGTTTGTCTTTTTCTTCAAATTTTTATTTAACTTTAACTTAGTGAACCGACAATGCAGTATTGGTTTCTGGGGTAGAATTCAGTGTTTCATCACTTACATACAACACCCAGTGCTCATCCCGACAAGTGCCCTCCTTAATTCCCATCACCCACCTAGCCCGCCCCCTGGCCACCTCCTTCCAGCAACCCTCCTTTTGTTCTCTATCGTTAAGAGTTTTTTACGGTTTGTTTCCCTCTTGCTCTCTTTTTTCCCCCCTCTCCCATATGTTCATCTGTTTTGTTTCTTAAATTTCACATGAGTGAAATCATACAGCATTTGTCTTTCTCTGACTTATTTCACTTGGCATAATACCCTCTAGTTCCATCCACGTCATTGCAAATGGCAAGATTTCATTCTTTTTGATGGCTGAGTAGTATTCCATGGTGTGTGTGCATATAATATAATACATATAACATATACATTATATATAATATAATACATATAACAGATACATCATATATAATACCATATTAACACACAAATACCACATCTTCTTTATCCATTCATCAATCAATGGACACGTGGGCTTTTCCCATTATTTGGCTATTGTTGATAACGCAACTATACACATAGGGTGCCCCTTTGAGTCTGTATTTTGTGTCCTTTGGATAAATATGTAGTTGTGTGATTGCTGGGTCGTAGGGTAGCTCTATTTTCAACTTTTTGAGGAGCCTCCATACTGTTTTCCAGAGTGGCTCCCCCAGTTTGCATTCCCACCAATAGAGCACGAGGGTTCCCCTTTCTCTGCATCCGTGCAAGTGGTTTATTCGGAAGCTGGTCTCAGGAAACACTGCCGGGGCGGTGGGGGGGAGCAAAGGGAGACCAGGAAAGGAAGGCAGCCCCTACATGCTGCGCGAGCAGGCGAGGTGGTACTGGTGTAAGCCGTCAGCCCCCAAGTAATTCTGGGAAACCAGGCAGCACGTGAGGTCGTCATTCCTGAGATGGAAGATGCTAGGTTATGTACCCTCCAATTCTGCCCGTGGCTGGTGGAGGGCTGATTCCAGGGGCACTGACCCTCTGACACTTGGGCATCCTCCCCATGGAGAGAGCTGCAGTCCTTCCCTTGGCCGTGGACATGAGCACTCAGGAAACACGTGGTGTCTGCTCAGACACGCTTGCTATGGAAGGACAGCCCGAATCATACACTTAGTGCTGTCCTTCAATGCTCCTCACTTAAAACAAGTAAAAGATGGACTCTCGAAACTGGTGCCCCTTTTCCTCTCCCTCCCTCCACCTCTCCACACCACCATTGCCCAGGTCCTGTGCTAGTCGCCTGGGATCAGCAGGAACGAGCCTCAGCCCCAGCCTTCATAAATTTCTCAGCTGGTGCAGAATGACAGACAGCTGGATTGGAGTGACTGGTAAATTTCGCAGAGCTGAGAGAATCCTGCTGACCTCCCTATGCATTTTAAAAATACACATTTTAGTTTTAAACAAGGCGTCTCCAGATATTGTTTTTTGTCATTTATCCAGAAATGCGCACATGCACGTGTGGAAATCGCTTGTATGTCGGGGTCCATGTGCGCGTGCATGTATGTGGCGCCACTTTTCAGTCCTGGGGTAACCCGTACTTCTTAGGGTGACTGGAGGAGTGATTTTCTTTGCCTTTCAAGAGACCTTCCGCCTCTCAAATGCAAACACAGCCGATCTACCTTTCCTCCAGCTTTAATAATAGTTTTGTGAAAGCCCCAGGGACTCTGCCTTGCCTAACCTTCAAACCAGATTTACAAGTCAAGGGATGTTAGAAATGAATTAATTACCCCACGAAATGCAAGCGGGACAGAAGTGCACATAAAAGGGAAGAGAGAGAGACTCTTATTTCCCATGCAGAAAAGGTTACCAGAGAAATGCTCCTGAATTATTCTTCCTTCCATCACATCTCCAACGCGTTTGAAAGCCATATGCACCAACTCATTTACATATTTTCTGAGAAGACGGGCTGCCTCTGCGTCTCTTCTCCCCTGCAGACGTGCGCACACAGCCCTGCAGCAGAGATGCATTATTCTTCATCCCTTTCAAGGGTGCACAGGGAAAGCCCCCTCTTTCTCTTCTGTGATGGGCTTTTAATTGCCTTCTTGATGCAAATGTGAGGTTTAGCAATTAGTTCCAGCGTCTAAGAAGGTAAATATTTATGTGCCACGTGCAAGCGACGACACACTTTGCCTCTGCGTCCGCTTCATCCGGCTCAGCCCTAACTCCTCCAACTCCATCACAACCACCTCTGGAAACGTCTCCAGAAAATTTTAAAAACAACAGCCAGGTTCTCATTGCTCATCTCCCTGTGAACTGACCTGGCCTGGGGGGTTGGGCAGGAGGCCTTGATTTCAGGAGAGGACTCTAGAGAAAAAAGAAAAAAGAAAAAGTAAAGCCTCACCCCTCTCTTTTCAAGCATTTCTCTTAAAGTTGCATGATAGGGGGGAAAAAATGTTTTAAAGACACACAGGCACAGAGAAATTGGTACCAAATCTTTTCCACATCAAACTGTACTTTTAAAGTTCTGCTGGCAAATAAATGCTAGAAAAGTAAGTTCAGGACTAAGGGCAATGTTATGACAGTCCTGTAGACTTTGCCGCTTTAGAATGAAAGTTTCAAGCTATAACCAAAAAAAAAAAAGTCTCTGGAGCCACAGTTTATCCAATATATTGAATCCAGATTTTGTCAACCACAAAAATGTCATCCCAGAGACCATATGCAGAAACATGTTTTCTTCAGAACTTCTAAAGTGGAAATCAAATATACGATGAAGACAATTAAATGAAATTTGGAAAATGCAAAGCCCAGAAGACCTGGGGCAGCTTTAGGCTGGGGCCCCTTTGGGAAGGAGATTCATGCTTCCTAGGAGGTGGGTGGCAGGGGTGGGGTGGCGGGGGCGGGGGGTTGGCGCTCCAAAGTGAAGTATTGCAACTGCCCAGGATGAAAAAATCCAGAGTATTCGAGTGAACTGAGTGGGAGCGGGCAGGACTGCTCTTTGATCTGCCGTGTTGCAATGGTGCTTTGTAGGTTTCCTTGGTATCTGATCTTGATAGTCCAGTTTAGGATGATAGCAGTCTCTAACTTGTGCTCTGCCACTGGGCCCAGATCTGTCCTGATGAATGCTTGCAGCCTCAGAGGGGGAAAGGGCACAGATTAGGAGGGAGACAGCCCTGGGCTTGCATTTGGAAGTTCAGGCTGGCATGGCCTGAGGGGGCGGGCAGCAGCTGTACCAGGGGCTGGGGGGCCCATTGGTCGGTGGTCTGGCCCTCTGCCTGCCTTGCTGTGCTTCCTTCACTCTGAGTGGGGAGAAAGATGCCTGCTTTTCCCATCTGCAGTGAGGATTACAGAGAAAGTATATGAAGTATGTTTTTGAGAAATTGGTTTTCTTAGCAGGTACTGGGATGAGCTGAACAACCCCGCACCCCAAGCCCCGGGAACTTCTTGCCTCCCGCGTGCACACCAGTCTTGACCAGGCCAGTCCTAGAAGCCAGTGTTTCTGGAACGATCTAACAGTGGCTGAGGTTTGCTGAAGCATTGACTAATACGCTAAAGCACTTCTCAGGGATTGCCTTCTTGAATCCTCACAATAAGGAACGGGTCATGTCACCTCCAAGTTGTGGATGGGGAAACTAAGTCACAAAGGATTTGAAAGATCACACCTTCCGGAAAGGGACTGGAACCAGGTGGTTTGGGTCCTGAGTCTCTACGGCCCCTATGCCCTGCTGTCTAAAACTGCCCCCCACCCAAAGCAGCCACCAGCCAGGGGTGACTACTTATATTTAAATTAGCTAAAGTTGAATTTAAAGTTCCATTCCTCAGCCACACCAGCCACGTGTCACGTGGTTAATAGCCACATGTGTCCCCTGTACTGGCCGGTGCTCATACAGAGCATCTCCTCACTGCACAGCCTCCCACAGGATGGTGCAAGTTGTTCATTTAGACCTCAGCCCAGGGACAGATGACTTATAAAACAGGGTAAGTTCAGTAGTGATTATTCACGTGTGAAAGGAATCCTGGACTCCCAACAGGGGTTGCCCACATGATTTCTACTAACCAGAGAATCGAAGTGTCCATTTCCAGGTCATTACCTGCTGGACAGGTGAGGGTGTGGGGGGGGGAGCGGGTGGGTTGGTGACTAGAGCTAAGGAATGTTCTAGAATATTGGGGGTGGTTCAAAACGAAGATGGAGCAGAGTCCCAATCTGAGGTGGGTTCCGCCTGTCAGCAGGTTCCAGGTCACTCACTCAGTTTCTTTCTGTGGTTGGATTTTGGTCTTAAAAATGGGGTGTCCTGGGCTGCCTGGGTGGCTCAGTCAGTTGGGCATCTGCTTTCGGCTCAGGTCATGAGCCCAGGGTCCTGGGATTGAGTCCAGCGTCGGGCTCTCTGTTCAGCAGGGAGCCTGCTTCTCCCTCTCCTGCTCCCCCTGCTTGCGGGCGCTCGCTCTCTCCCTCTCTAATAAATAAATAAAATCTTTTAAAAAATGGGATGTCCTGCTTCACAGGGAAAGCCGACTGTGAGCCCAGAAGGTTCACTTTGAAGACTCCCCTCCTGCTCCCCCTCTGGCTGCTCATCCTGGCTTGGCCACCAACTTTCTGTGTGGCCTTGAGCAGGGCCTTTGACCTTCTGTGTCTCTGCTTCCCCTTGTGTAGATGGGACAGTGGGCCACCGTGTAGCACCCTGCCAATCCCCTCCTGTTCCTTTGCTCCATCCACTGTTACCTGTGCAAGGTGAGGACGCGTCTCAAGTACGAACATGACAGGCCGAGTAGCTCCATGCAACATTTGTTGAAACTCCTACCCCATCCCAAGTTCTCCAAGCAAACTCAGTGTGGAATAAGTGGGTGACCGAGCTGCGGAGGAGTGTGTCCTCGGATGGAATCTCTGGAGGGAGCATCCGCAGGGGATTCTTGCACTGAAAGCATGCTCCCCATAGACACTAGTCACCTGTCGGGCAGTCAGGCCTGGGACGGGGGAAGGAGCTTATCAAAGAGCTGAGTTCAGGGCAGTTAGTCTCAACTTAATGCCACAGGGAACTCTGGAGATGAGTTACTCCTCCAAGTTTTCTCCCCTCCCCCTCACCCCCCGAGGTGAGAGACCTAGGCTGTCTGATCCCCACATCTGACATTCACTATGTTCATTCATGCATTCAATAGTTCAGTAGTCGATGCCCCTGGGGAGACTGTGGTTATGGCTCCTCAAGCACCTCGAGGGGTGGGTTCCCACGGGCGGGTGGCGATCTTCTAGAGGGGGGCGCAAGGGTGAGCTGTTAGCAGCTGGGGCATAGGTTCGTCAGCCAGGGAACGGGGACCAGGGTGGGCTCTACCATCTTTGTTTCTGAGAGTCTCCTGCCACCAAAAGAGAAGGCATTCCGTTTATATTTGCGGAACTTTCTTCAAGCCAAGGTGTATTTGGGGGCCTTCTAGAATGTATCAAGGTCCCTGAGATAGCCGCTGATGTGACTTCCCCAGGAAGAAATGGAGCCATCTGGTTTTGTGTCTAGTTAGCCATGCCTTGATAAATGGCAGCTCAAAGGTTTCGGGCAGCACAGACATGGTGGAAAAGTTGCCTCATTAACAAAGTGCGGCCCCGCATGTTCGGAAGCAATCCGTCCCAAAGGGGGCTGCATTAACTAGAAATATTTTCTTTTTTTTTTTTTTAAAGATTTTATTTATTTATTTGACACAGAGAGAGAGACAGTGAGAGCAGGAACACAAGCAGGGGGAGTGGGAGAGGGAGAAGCAGGCTTCCCGCCGAGCAGGGAGCCCGATGTGGGACTCAATCCCAGGACCCTGGGATCATGACCTGAGCCAAAGGCAGACGCTTAACGACTGAGCCACCCAGGCGCCCAACTAGAAATATTTCCATTCAGCATGAGGCGGTGGCAGAACATTTGGCCGTCTGGAAGCAGGAGAGAGGTGCTCAATTGCCCAGTTCACCAACGTGCTTTGCAAAGCCGTGGTATTTATGGGTCCCTAAAAGACAAAGGCCCATAAAGACGGTGCACTGGGCCTGATGCAAACTTCACTGAGTTTCTAACGTGGAATGCTTGCCCTGTACATACAATGCTTTTCTAATTAGTCCGAGTGTTCACTTCTAACTAGGCAAGGCAGTCTGGGAGGTTGGAAAAAATTCTTTTCCTGCCAGACTAGAAAGAAAGGCGATGTTTTGAAAGAGCGACTCTTGTCTTTCATGGTCCAAGTAGACTCGTGTCTGTGTCTTCACATCTGAGAGAAGCCTCTGGCTGCAGCTTTCCCGTCCATCAGGCCTCAGACGTCTCCAGCAGTCTTGCAGCAGCCAAATTAAATATGACAATGATTAGGGATGTCACAGCGCGTGCCTCTGCTTCATACGCAGCTGGAGCTGGGGCCCGGCCGGCCCTGGTTTCTCAAGTCTGAGGCCCGGATCCGTTGGAAACAGTGCTGGAAACAGCATGGGAGGCCGACCGGGAGGGGGAGTGCAGACGGGCCTGAAATCCAAAATCCCAAAGGCCATGGGGCTTCGGGTGGTGGTCCCCAAGGTTAATAGTGCTTAGCCTGTCAGCCGCTGGGCCCTTGGCTGTAAAATGGGAATAATAATACCACCCTCCCAGTGTTGTGAGAACAGCGAGTGTCGGGGGCGGGGAGGGCAGCTGCCTGCGTGTTGGTCGGTGTCA
Organism: Phoca vitulina; assembly: GCF_004348235.1. NCBI lineage: Eukaryota > Metazoa > Chordata > Mammalia > Carnivora > Phocidae > Phoca > Phoca vitulina. The sequence continues at coordinate 3,745,132 of NW_022589753.1, read as the reverse complement.
TTGTTAACCATGGTGACATTACTGGCCTGTGGTTCCTGTGTGGGGCTCAAAAGCAAAGGCCTGGAAAGAGGGTCTCTCTTTCTGGGGAGCAATGTATTTCACATGTATTTTCTAGAACTTTCTCATCAGAAAGTGTTGACATTTTAGCTTCCTGTCCCAACCCGGAGCGGAACCCTCTGAAGAGCCATGGGTGAGAAGACCCTACCTGGGAGTTGGGTTGTCATGTCTCCTCCTTGGGAGGCTTTGGTCATGATTGGGGGGGCGGCCCAGCTTTCTCCACAGAAACGCGCCTCTCTCCCTGGAGCTGAGCGGCTCAGGGTAACACATTCTCCTAAAGAGCTTCCGTGACCTTTTCCGGAAGGCAGAAAGGTTAGGAATGTAGGAGTGTAGGTCAGTTGGTGACCCCAGAGCTCAGAATTCTTGGACTCTGATCCTCCTGCTGATAAGATGGAAGTGGATGTAAAAAAAATTCCTCGAGAGAGGGGCCCAAGAGGGCTCCCACGCTGAAAATAACCTTTGCCTTTTCTCTTCTTTGGGTTCAATTTCTTCCATCTTTGGACCCGTTTCTACCTCGTTTCTCCGCTCACATATGTTTGCATGGGTTTAATTAGGATGAAATGTCCATGATTCACCACGCTCTTTGGCAAATGAAGAGAATAAGCACAGAGAAGAAGGTAGGAAACCGTGCTTACTGCGCGTCCTGATCACCTGGGATTCATGCAAATCTGTTTCCCTGAGGCTCCCCAAGGCTGCGTGGGATACCCGAAAGAGCAAAGCGGGGGAGATGGCCTCCTGGGGGTGCCGCTCCGGCTCTGGAAGGCATTCTTCTGCTACAAGAAGAGCGTCGGCAGGATGACTATGGTTAATAATAGTGCATGGCACATTCGAGACTTGCTGAGAGAGTAGATCTTAAGTGTTCTCACCACACGACAGATTAAACAGGTAAATGTGTGAGGTGGTGGATAAGCCAGTTAGCACGGTTGGAGAAATCATTTCATGGTGCATATGTATATGCAAAGTGTCTCATTGTACACTTCAATCCATACCATGTTTACTTATCAATTGTACCTCAATAAAGCTGGGGAAAAAAGACCTTCCACTCCCTCTCCAGAGGCCCCCTGTGCCCCACACTTCCATCTTGCTGACCCATATAATTCTTCTTGCAAGAAGGAAAAGGCCATTAAAAATACTTCCAGACACCACCTAATGGACCAAACGATTAAATCCAACCACGTGCCTCTTCAGCTCAGCTATCTTGTCGAAACATGGCAAAACGAGCATTTGTCTCTTATTGTAAATGAAATATTTTCAAGGCTGCTCTAATTTGGAGAACAAGATTGATTGTGAGCTTCCTGACTTAGCCAGGCACGGGGGCTCGGCAGCTGTTGGGTAACTAACTAAGCAGAGGCTCCAGCAGGTCACCGAGCCATGGAGAGCTGACCCAGAGCCTGGCTTGAAATAGAGGAGAGACCATTCGAATTTCTAAATGTGGGAACACAACATTGAAGGGGGGCCTTTTTTTTTTAAAGTAGGCTCCAGCCCCAGCATGGAGCCCAACACGGGGCCTGAATTCAAGACCCTGAGATCAAGACCTGAGCTGAAATCAGGAGTCAGATGCCCAGCCTACTGAGCCACTCAGGTGCCCTGAAAGGGGGCCTTTTTTTTTTTTTTTTTTTTAATTTAAATTCAAGTTAGTTAACATACGGTGCCATTTTTTTTTTTCAACCAGATGCTTCCCTTCTCCTGGAGTTAGAAAGTTTCTAGAGGATTCTGAAATTAACAAAGGCATAACATTGGAATGATACAGTTTACAGGAAACGGACACTTACTCTTCTCTGTGAGTTTACGGGAAAGATCACCTCTGTGCTCCTTATTTCTCATTCCTGCCTTCTTGGGAATGGACCTAATGCTTTTCCCATTCCCTCCTGTGGGCAAATGACTCCATGCATCTGGGGGAAGCCATGGTAGCATCCAGGCTTAGAATTCCAGGAGTGTGTTCACTGGGGCACCTCTGTCCCATGGCAAAGCCATTTCCAGATGCAGAGGCAAAGCTGTATAAAATATAATGCGCTGGGCATGAAAAAGTTCCTGGATAAATAGACACGACCCAGACATCAAGTTCTCCCTTGACCACCATGATGCAGAGTCCATGTCTGGAAAGGGCAAAGCTACAGAGACTAAGCCATTTGGAATACATCTGATCCAAATAAAGAGAAAGTCTGATAGAGATAAGATTGCAACTGTCCCTCCAAGTCTGGACAGATCACTAGATCCCCCTTCCTTTCTCACTCTCTCCCTCCTCTTCCCCCTCCATCCCTCCTTCCTTCTTCCTTCTCTTTTCCCTCCTTCCTCCATTTCTTGGCTGGAATATTCCAGTTCAGTTGTTTATATAGCTGAAATCAACTGGCTAATTGTCCGTTTTTCTCTCTGCTTCGTAACAAGCAGTATCTTACCTGAGCTAAATGCTTACTCACGCAAGATAATAAGAAATACCAAAAGCCACAGAAGCATTTAGAAGACAAACAGGTTATAAAATTGCCTATTAGGGATCTAATTTAAAATCATTTCCGAAAGGTTCTGCATTCTTTCCCCTCCGCTGCCTCCTTAAAATTTCCAGCGCTACATGCAAAATGTGGGTGTTTGCAAAGGTCAGGTCCACAAGGCTCACTTGGAACCTCAATTACTTTCTCATGAAAGGAAAAGCGGGTGGGAAAAAAAAAAAAAGGCACCAAGACATTCTGTGGAAATTTTAATTAGGTACCAAAAGGCAAATGCAAATCTTAGATTTTTCCAAAAGCTAAGATAAAATTGCTTACCCAGAATACCTGTTGCTGATAATGCTTCCTGAGGTTAAGTGGGTGAGTCTTGTGTAGGAATGTGAAGGGACACCCACCTCTGTGGCATAAGTCTGTGTGCGAAACGTGCTATTATACGGGAGCCAAAAACACATTCAAAAGATTTTTGTAACCAAATGGAAAGAAAAATGTGTTATTTTCATGTCATGTTAATGTGTTTTTTTTCCCCTGCCACTAATTATGCTATTTCAAGAAAATAATTGGAATTGGCTAGAAGAAATTAAGAATAGAAACTTGCAAATTATATAACCTAATGAATCTAACTTTTGGTAATGAACCTGGTTGCTACTTAACACGCATGACCGAGGCCTGCATTAAACAGAGGAGCCCTGCTAATTCTTTTAATTCAACTGAACCATTCTTAATAATTCATAATTAAGTCTGGCTCAGAAATGATAGTCTCCATGGCAATATTGATTTATTTGCTTTTTGTGTCTCTGCCAAATGTTGAAAATGACAGAATTCTGAGTCGCAGAAGGCGAGTGCCATCAACAAAGATCACAGAAGCAAATGGATAACAAAGGGCTTTACCACAAGTCCTTTCTCTCTTAACTTCCAAGACAGAGGAGATATAAAATGGGAGAGAATGGAACGTGGGGCTGATAGGCTCATCACTTAGGTTTTAGCATGAAATAGCGACGCCAATCACCTCCTCGTGCTGGAAAAATAGAAGCCTGTTGAGATCTGCGTCTGTCATGTGAGAGCAAAGGTTCTGCTGAAGGCTGGAGGAGAGGCAGGCCCCGCTCACCCCATCTCTAGCTCACTTTCTGCTTGAAAGACCATCAAAGGCCACACTGAGAGAGAAAATGACTTGAACAAGGACAAATTCAAAGAATGCCCTCTTTGGTCTTCAGTGCTTTCTCCTTGGGCCCTTTAATTGAAGACACTCTAGGCTCCGGAACGCGTGCTCTTCACATAGACTTGAAAAACCCCAAATTGCCCTCCAACTGCGATCACTCGTTTTTTTGCCTGGTCTTCATAAAAATGTCATTCTGCTCAGGCTGAAACACTCCCCGAGGACCCATCATCTGAACCCTGAACTCTGAACCGAAGGAAATGAAGTGGGCTCTGGGGCACGGCTCACGACACAGAGCTGTTATTTTTAGAACACGTAGTCAGGAAAACAGTAATACTTATAATAAAAGTCATAGACTCAATTAAAGTCTATCTTCAGGGATATAATAAACAGGAGTCAACCAGTGCATAAGCGTCGTATTTTAAAAATTCAATGGAGAGCCTGCCTTAAAAGGGGTTGGAAAAGAAACCCAGGGCAGAGCCCGGCTGGCCTGAACGTGCTACTTCCCCAAGTCAGGTTCTCATTAACTCTTTTTTTTTTTTTAAAGATTTTATTTATTTATTTTGACAGAGAGAGACACAGCGAGAGAGGGAACACAAGCAAGGGGAGTGGGAGAGGGAGAAGCAGGCTTCCCGCGGAGCAGGGAGCCCGATGCGGGGCTCGATCCCAGGACCCCGGGATCATGACCTGAGCTGAAGGCAGACGCTTAACAACTGAGCCACCCAGGCGCCCCATGGCTCTCATTAACTCTTGAGGCTCTGCTGTTTGTGACTTACCGGGGGTTTTCCTTTAATGCCTTCCAGTGAGTTGGGCAACCACACTTTATTGAATGGGAGTCTGATGTGTGTTGAAAGGTGTCCTAGAGGCTTTTAAAAATGGCTTAACATAGTCCAAGACCAGCAACATTCTGCAGATAAAATTGCTGAAGCATCACGCAGCAGATACCGTGCCGGGCTTCCTCTAGGTGAGGCCCGTCACCTGTGAAATGCTGGTGTAAGTCATGCACACAAATGCACACACACCGCCGCATCGTTGTGCCCCATAATGAGGCTCTGGGCACCGAGCGGGCTGGCGATGTGTCGAGACAGACCGGCTTTGAGTCCCATGCTGCAGCCAGCCAGCCGGGCGGTCTTGGCCAAAATCACTACACTTCTCTGAACCCCCATTTCTTTAGCTATAAGATGGAGATGATTGACCCTGCTCTGCCTGCTTCCCAGGTGGTTGAGGACTTCAAAGGCCAGGGGAGATGTGAAAGCAGAGGGTAAAGGGTAAAGCAGAGCGCAGTGTCCCGGCTCTTCCTTGTACCTGTTCCCGTGTGTGATAATTCCTTATGTGTACAATATGGAGGTCACAGCAATGTCAGTGTCATAGGATCTTGGTATTTGGTGGACGGACACGAAGGGCACAGGATGGCCCTTCTCATTACGGCTATTAATACGCATGCTTTGTTGAAAAAGTGAAAAAGAGATTGTCCTCTTCTCTCTGAGAGGGACCTGACTTATGTCCATAAAGTCATGGGACCTTTAGAGCCTCCTGAGAGGCCCCTGAAATAAACCCCGAAGGACAGCATGGCCATTAAAAATGGTGTCAACTAGGTAATTTTAAAAAAACAACATGTTACTCCCACAAAAATTGGAACAAATGAGTTTTCTATCTCGAATATATGGATGGCTCTTGGACAGTCTGTCTACACTGGTCCACACAATAGAGAGACAAGCAGAGAGCTCTTGTTCATTCACTGAGAATCAACGTTGGTCGAGCTCCTGCTGAGTGTGAAGTCCTTGCTAAAGACGGGGGACATCTGGGAGAGAGATGCCCTGGATCTTCGCGGAGCTCGCAACTTAGCAAGGGACAGTGACTGTGTGTCCAGAGAGGAACAAAAGGGCTGGGACCCCCCCAGGGAAGTGGTGCAGGGGAGGTGGGCTGGGAAAAACTGAGAGCTGGAGAAGCGGTCAGCGGGCACACGAGGAGCAAAGGCGTGGGGACATGGGGTGAGGGGGAGGCAGCTAACTCCTGTGTGTGGAGAGGTGGGGGAGAGCAGTTTAGTTGGGGCAAACTCATGAGGAGCCTTGAAAACCATGCTAAGGATTTGGAGTTCACATGGAGGCAGCAGGAGGTCAACAGAGGCTCTAAACAGAAGCAGGATGTGAGCTAATCTCCACTGTTGAGGGCTCACTCCAGGGGGTAGGAAGTCTGGACCAGATGGGGGGTGAGACCAAGCCATAAGGCCCTGAGCAGGTGTTAGAGGTTTGGCAGGAGACCATCAGATTGGCTGCCCTTGACCCAGGTGGAAGTCCCCGATCGCCAGCACAGCGTCCCTCACTCTTCGATGAGAGAGCACAGAAGGGCAATTCAGGGAAGGGGCTTCTCCTCACCATCACTGTTCCCGAGACTGTGCTGTACTGGGAAAACCAAGGAAAAGGCAGAAAAGACGAAGAGGATGAGGCGTATATGTGTAGGAGACTGAGGAGTATGCGAGGGCTGTAGCCCCTTCCTTCCCTCCTCTTGACTTTCTGGAAATGAAAAGAAGGGTGAAGAAGCCCTGGTGTGATTTCTCTGGGATGGGATACAAGACGAAGAGGCATCCCTTGCAGGACCAGGAAAATCACTTCATCGCCCAAGATAGCATGGCTGCATGTAATGAACACTGTGCTATTTAATTCACGCCGAATAAATTAATTGGCAGAGGAGCATATGGGGGGATGCATAAATCCCTCATTGATATGCGTTATTGAAAACCAGGAGCTGATATGGGGAAAGATCGTGCAAGTGTCTTCAGCAACCCCACGGTGGCCATAAACGTCACACAAATCCACAGGTAGCCTTGGGAAACGTCCCTTATCCCCATTCCTCTTGCTTCTTCTTCTACTTTAATTTAAAAAGCTATTGATGGCCTGCTCAAAGATCCCTGTTTTTCTATTCAAACAGCTTTCTTGAAGTTTGGAAAATAGAAAGTATTCCTCTGGGTATAAAGAACACACATTTCAAGAATGAGGAACCTGGCAAAGTGAAATTAAAAAGTTGGCTGTAGATAACACAGCTGTCAGGCACAAGTGTTTTATTATCAAGGTTCTTAAAACTAAGCGCTAAGTAAAGGTTTCTTCCACCAGGGTACCGGGGGGACTATTAGCCCGCTCTCAGATTCAGGCTCCCTGCGCTCCTCAAACATCGCCTCCAACACCTGCTCAGCCTCCTATCTGATACTGTTTCTCTCGTCCTCGCTCCCTCCCTCCCTCTCCCTCCCTCTTTTTGAGCAAGCAAAGCCCAAACACATACTTGCCATTTGTACTCTGAAATAGCTAAGATTTAAAGTGTCAACAATATCTGAAACATAAAACAAATCAACTGCTTCCAAAACAGCAACAGCAACAAAGCTGCTGATAGTTGCAAAGGGCCGCCGTCAGTCACTGTTCACGGGACGCTGATGCATTTGGATCACGGGCGCCGGCCCCGGGGCAGCCTGAGGAGTGGGATGAGCTGTGCCGTGATGTATAATGCCGGAAGATGGAATGACACTTGGAAGTTGAGCGTTTTTCAAATTTCATAGGAAATGATGATTGCTCTTGGCATGGAGATATTTGGATCTCCTTTCTCTCCCGAGGACAGAGTTGTGCTCAGACTGAGTTGGAATAAACATGCAGCTGGGGAGGGAGGGTAGGGATGAATTTACGACTTTCCCTCATATGTGTTGTGATGCATTTGCACAGAGGCAATTAGCACTGGGCTTCTCGAGCGGGTGTTGAGTCTCACCCCCTGGTTGTCAAATGGCTTTCAAAAGGCAGCTGAATGTGGAGACAGAGGGCCTCGGATGGGAAAAGGCACCAGTATTTGCTGGCTTTGGTAATCAGAGGGCACAATAAGCCACCCATAGGCCTCAGCTTCTTCATTTGTAAAATGGATTAATATGCTTACGTGCAGAGTCATGATTACATGGAGGATGATGTAGGCACAAAGAGCTGGTATCATGTCTAGCCTGCCTGTCTGTCCCCAGCTCTCCTTGCTCCCTTCCTTTTGCTCACTCACTCATTCACCCATCCACCCACTCACCCACTCACGCATTCCCCCATCTGCCCATCCCTCCATCCATCCACACATCCACCCACCCACCCACCCACTCACCCATCCCCCTGTCTGTCCATCCATCCATCCATCCACCCAACATACCATCCATCCACCCACTCACCCATCCACCCATCCATCCATCCAACCATCCATTATGAACTCCTGTCACAGGCCAGGTACCAGGCTGGCACTGGGCACAGAGCCGTGAACAAGACAGGGAAGTCCTGCCCGTGGGCAAGTCCCAGTCTGAGGAGGAGAGAGAAAGTTTTCAGTCTTCCTCGAGTGCTAGAAAGAGAACACAAATGAGTGATGCTGTCGGGAGCACTGCGCCGGGAGCGGGGTGGTCCAGGTCGGGAGCCCTGGGCCGGGAGCGGAGTGGTCCAGGTCGGGAGCCCCGGGCCCGGAGCGGGGTGGTCCAGGTCGGGAGCCCCGGGCCCGGAGCGGGGTGGTCCAGGTCGGGAGCCCCGGGCCCGGAGCGGAGTGGTCCAGGCCGCCCCTCTATGCGAGCAGCCTCGCTGACGCCTCGTGGCGCCAGGCGGGTTAGAACACTTCCGCTGCACCGCGTACTGGACGCGTCCCTGCAGAACACCCATGGAACCCCCTCGTGACGTTTACCACCTGGGGGGAAGGAGGGCTGGCAGAATTACACAAAAAAGTACAAAATGACAAGCCGGGCGAGGGCGAAGGAGGGGCACGGCGCCAGGCCGGCCCGTGGTCGGGGCAGGCTGCCCCAAAGCGGTGGTGCACCCTCCTGAAGGCAGAGCGGGAGGAGAGCAGAGGGCGGAGGCGAGGTCTGCCAGCCCACGTGGGGGGGCGGGGGGGCCCCGAAGGGGGCAGCCAGAGGAGGGGGTGGGGCAGGGGACCTGGCTGGCGAGGCCACACGGGGCCGGGCCGGACAGCTAGCAGAGTTATGCAGGGAGGAGACGCGTCTGCCCTCGGGACGCGGCGGTCCAGTCCCGGTCCCTCCGGCTCCCCTTTCCGACCCTTCTCACCCTCCCGGGATCAGGAAGGACCAAAACCGGCCCAGGGGTTGGGAGAGCCGGAGCTGAAGGCGGCTGCTTCCCTCGGTTCTCGGCCCCGAAGGAGCGCCCTCTTGTGTCAGCTTGTGGAGGTTCCTCGGCGATGGAGACGTGTGCTCTCACTTTGCGCTCAGCTGGTGCCGCACTGCGTACCTCTGTTAGTGATGCTGACCCATGGCAGAGTGACCTCGGTGTAGAGCGGTCTTTGCAACAGCGTTTGTAACAGCAAAATATCTGGCACTTATGTATGTCCGTCGCTACGGGGTGGGTTTGGAAGATTATGGCGGGGTTTCTCAACCTCAGCACTACTGACATTTGGGACTGAGTAATTCTCTGTGGTGGGGCTGTCCCGTGTATTATGGGATGTTTAGCAGCACCTCTGGCCTCTTCACACTTCATGTCAGGAATCCCCCTCCCCAGTCGTGACAACCAAAATTCTCCAGATGTTGTCAAATATGCCCCCGGAGGGCAGACTTGGCCCCCAGTTAAGAGCCCCTGGATTACAGTGCATATATGCTGGGTGACATCACATAGCCCCCGAAGAAGGGAGAAGACCTTTCCTGGTCTGGACCCCAGAGAGCCCTTCCCTTGAAGTCAGCAGCTCCGTGGAAAGAACTCCCAGGCGACCCCGGCGGGGAGGGAGGTGAGGACTTGGAAAATCACCAGCAGGGAGCAGAGGTGGGGGACACCGTGCACAAGGGCCCCACGCTGGTTGGCTCGCGGCTGCAGTAAGAAGAAGCATCGAGAAAAGCCAATGAAGTATAAGGAAAAGGATCCAGAACAGATGTGTGTCCTGTATACATTTCAAGTGTGCTGAGCAGAGCCTGCTGAGGTCCACTGGGACCCTCGAGGCTGTGGTGCCAAGAACTTCTCTGCGGCCGCCTTGTCCACGCTCTCGGGACCCAGGATGTGGACCCAGATTCTCTGACCGCCCACCCTGTTTGGGGTCGAGCGAGCACCCCTGGACAGGTGTCAGGTCATTTAGAAACCCCATCCGGAGTGTCATCTTAAGGCCCCCAGGATGTCAGTACGCCCAATTAATTCCAGTTGGCATCAAATTAGCAAGTTTTCCCGAAGAATGCTCATTTTTACAAGTGGTCCTCATTGGTTTTATTTACAAAAACGGAAAGCAGCCCTGAGATACAGACCAGATCCGCTGGCAGAGCAGTTCACGGTGGAAAAAAGCTTGTTTTTGTGGACATTGGCTTGACATGTGCTTTTCCCTAAACCCGGGCGCGGGAGGAGTCGTGCTAATGGCCGCCTGGCCCACTTTCCATCGCTCTCTCCTTAATGCGTAAATGTGAAAAGAAAACATATCGTTCCTCTCCTATCTTCCCCGCCTGACTCACGGGCTCGAACACGGCTTATTGCTGGCTCAGCTGAAGCTGGGGGCCCCGACCTTGGCCTCCCTTCCAGCACCGCCATATACACCAGCCGGCTTGAGCTGAAATTTCTCACTTATGGTCTTTTTTTCCAGAAAAAAATGACCAAAGGGTCCCTCTTAGGTCATAAAAAAATGTGGCTTAAAAACTGAGAGCATCTGGCCCGAGCTGATGGTTTAATGGAAACTTCTCCAGGGGTTCTCTACACCCCAGAGCCCTCCAGGGCAGGGGAGGCACTGAGAGCCCCTTGCAGTGCAGCCAGGAGAGATGGCCACGGCCACGGCCACGGCCATGGTCAGGCCGTCAGCCACGTACTCCCCTTGGCAGAACGAGACATGCAGTTGGTGAGGAGAAATGCCACTCTGGACCTTAAGGCCCAAGAGAATAGAGTGGTGGGGAGCCTCTGTGCTGAGCCACAGAGACCCAGGAGCCACGGGCAGCTCACTCACTGAAGAGGCGCCCGTGAGCTCAGGCAAGTGCTGAGCCGTTTCTGCAGGGTGGGGACAATCCTAGCCATGACACTGGGGTGATTCGGGGATTACAGGGCCAGGCTTTGCTACATTGGGACACAACGTAGCTCCTTCCAATATGATGCCCCCCCACACACACACACAAAGTGTGGGCTCTGGTACATTGTGTGTGTGGGGGGACACCTTGCAAGATGTATACCAGTGTCCCCTCCCTCCGATGGTCTCTTCCTCTCCCTGCCACCTGTGAGAGTACAGAGGCGCCCTTCCCTGGAACGAGGGCACCAGCAGGAGAAAGGCCCGGGGCTTGTCAGGATTCAGGCTCTGTTCCAAAGCTATCTGCGGATGGAAACTTCTCTGAGAGTCTTTGGGCTGCAGAGAGAAGTTCCTTTCCACCCGCCTGCTTGGGCAGCTCATTTGTGAGGCAACAGCTCCCCCTCTGGTCAGAGAGCAGTATTTCCTCTAGAACTTCCCTGGGGTTTCAGAGCACCTGCACCCAGTTAAGAGGATGTGCTGTTGGTGTGTGGCCAAGGGCAGGGCTCACCCAGGGAAGTGGAGGCGGCCTCCGCTTGCCCCCTCCTATCTGCGGGTCAGAACGGTTCCTCTCGACCCCGGCACCTGGCGGCCCTTCTGACCGCTGATGATGGGGACAAGGAGGCTGCATCCGAAGCGCCCGTGTCTGGAGAAGCCCGCCCCCCTCCCCAGGGCTCCCCTCCTCCGGCCCCCCAGCCCATCCCCTCAGGGCCAGCCCTCCCTTAGCATGATCCAGGTTTTGTTTGCTCTGGTCTTTTGCAGTCCCAGGGGCTGGCTGGAGCCCACCTCGCCTTGACACCTCCCCAGCACACCCCAGCCAGGGAAACTGGTGTGCGGCTTGCTTTGAAAAAGTCCAGAGAGCCAGGCTCTCCTGGGGGGTCTGTTTATTTGTCCAAGTCTCCCTGCACAATGCCTGAAAAGACAGGGGAGTTCTTCCCCCTTGGAGCCCCCTCCCACCCCTCAGGAGACAACAGAGTGGGGTGACGTGTGCCCTGTGATCTACCGCGCCGGGTCCCTGGCCCCCCCACTGGGCCCCCTTTCCCAGTCTCCCAGGGGCCCCGAGATGCGAGTCGGCCGGGAGAGCTGGGTGGCCTGTCCGGGGTTTGCTCCCCAGCCTCACCCCGTGGCCGGCGCCACCCCTGCCCTCCACTCTCAAGCTCTCTGTGACCCCTGCAGAGAACCACCCGCCTTCACTCAGTAGAAAGTAGCACCTTAGGTCATTATCCCAGGGTGAAGGGCAAACGCGGTTTACTGAAAGCCAGAACCTCAATTTTGTAAATGGAAAGGGCAGTAATCCCATCCCTCCTACACCACCCAGGACCCGATAAACACCCACAGCGATGGGGCCCATGCTCACCCAGCAGGCAGCTGATGCTTCCATCGCTCACCGTGTCCAGGCCGAGTGTTCACGACAACCCGAGGTGGGTATTAATAACAGAGGTTCAGAGAGGCTGGGCAATTTGTCGCAGTCACACAGCAATGAGGATTTGAACTCAGCTTTGGGGCCCAGCTCTTAACCTCTGTGCTTTGTGATGATAATTGCTTTGTTTATTAAGTGGCTCATTATGTTTCTAAATGACTGTGTGAGGTGGTTTATATGTATTCTTGCCCAATTGTCACTACAAGGGGGAGGTTATAGGAGGCCCATTTTATAGATGCAGAAACTGAGGCACAGGGAGGTCTACCCAGCTAGAAATGGCAGACTCGGTTTCTAAACCAAAGGCTTGACTGACCCTTTATCTTGTACTTAGCTGCTAGGTCATCCTGCCTCTCTGGGGGGCAGGTTTACACCCCACCTCCCCCCAGAAATGGGAACCAAGCGATGCAGTTATCGTGAGTGCTCATTCCGTGCCTGTACGCAGCCGGGCACTTCCCCTTGCATCATTCAGCGCCCCCACTGCTGTTTGGGGCTTGGTCCAGCTATCATCCCCATTTCACAGATGAGGGAACTGAGGGCCAGAGGAGTTGAGAGACTTGCTGAGGCCCCCCAGAGGGAGCATAGCCGAGCCAGGGTTCAAGGCTGTCAGCACCAGAGCCTCAGCTCTTGGCGACACTCTCCAGTAGTTACCGGGATTAATGTTACCATCCACATCCTGGCGTCCATGTAAGAATTGCTTGGGCCACAGATGTGTTCTGAACGGTCCCTCCAGGCCGGGGTGTGGGGTGCCGAGGAGCTCCTACTTTCTCACTGGCCTCTGCTCTGAGAGAGGGGATACGCGGGACACACGGCCATCTGGGGCAGGGACCCAGGAGGTGAGGGGCTCAGGGAAAACCCAAGTGTATTCTTGCTGCCTTCCCCTTCTCTCCGGAAGCCTACCCTGCACCATTTATCCCTCAGGCACCCCTGCCCACGGCCCTGGTAACACCTCCCCAAAGCACAGAGGCACTTCTATCTGTGGGGCGACCCGCTGCTCTCTCGTCTACTCTGGACCAGTGCACCCAATTCCGCTCAGGGAGGAGCTCCTCTCAGACTCTTGGTCCATGTGGCTTGGATAGGGTTGATCCGCCTCCCTCCCTGACCAGAGCGATGAGCACATGGCTCAGCCTGGCCAGTTGGAGTCACGATAACTTGGTTAGCGAAGAGCATGGCATAGGAAAGCTGTGTGCTGCCTCAAATTTCTTTTCTGCGAGACCTGAGAAAGAAACCGAGGTCACCAGCCTTCCAGATGCCTCTCTGACCCCTAATGATTCTCGCCTCCTGGTATCCCTGCTGTATGTAGTCCCCGCTCCGCTTGGTAAAGCCGACTGGTGTTACCAACACAAGATTGCAGAAATGTGGAAGTGTGACTTCTAGGTCATGAAAGACATTGTAGCCTCCTCCTTGATCACTCTCCCCGTGGCCATGTTGTGAGGACACACAAGCATCCGTGTGGAGAGGTCTGCATGGCAAGAAACTGCAGCCTCCTGCCCACAGCCACCGGGGTGTGCCATCGTGGAAGCCACTCTTCCAGCCCCATTCAACCCGTCAGATGACGCAGCCAGGCTGACATCTTGATTGTAACCTCACGAGAGACCTCAAACCATGACATCACTTCTGAATTCCTGATCCACAAAAATTGTGAGATAATAGAGGTTTATTGTTTTAGGCAGATACATTTTGTGGTAATTTGCAACATGGTGATAGGTAGCAAATATAGAAGCAAGCACAGAGGAATGCAGCGCTGAGAGATGGAGGCTGTCACATTCCTTATGGTGTATTTGGACCACCTAGATCCAGCCATGCCTGAAGCCAAGAACCTTTGGATTTCTCAGTTAATGAGCCAACCAATCCGCCTTTTGCTCAAGCCAGTGTGGGTTGGGTCTCCTTGTAACTGAACAGCCCTCATCAATACAGGGGCTTTAACAAAAATATATGCACCAGGAACCCCACCCTGGTCTTCTGGGCCAAGGGACTGCCTGGGCCCATCTCATGGGAAGGGAGAGAAACCATCTATAGAGACTCAAAAAGCCAGCCGGAGAGCTGTAACCTCCCCTCCATCACTGAAGAGTCTTGTGCATGTACATGGCCCTGGGCCTGTGCCAATGGGCTGTCACTCAGGGTCCTGGCTTCAGGAGATGCAGAGGCAGGAGGGGGCCTTGGAGCCAGTCCCACCCCTCGGCCCCTCGGGGGCCCCCTGGACCAGCTGGAGCGAGCGGGGAGAGTGAGGGGGCGTTTGTGACATCGCCAGATGAGACGATGACTAATGGCCCTGCCAGGCCCTGGGGACACAGGGTAGGCTCAGCACGGCAGATGTTCCTGATTGCAGGAAGTTGAGGCAGGGGGGCTCAGGGCCCGCGGCTCTGCACTATATGGCGGGCCAGGCCCAGCCTTGTTAAGAATGAAGCGTTCGGTGCGGGTAGGCCGGAGGGGGAGCGGGGATGAACTCGCACGCAGGCCATCCACAGAGGCCGCCATCTGCTTCCAGTTAGTGACCCAGGCTTGCTCTGTTGTTGCTCTTTTTTTTTAAAACTCCAAAAAGTCATCTTTTTTTTTTTTCTTAAATGAAGTTAATCGTTCTTTAAGTCACCATATGTTGACTTCGGTTCGACCGCTTTGCAGTAGTTTATGTCACCCACATTGGAGCCCCGGAGGAGCGTGCGTCTGGAGGAGGGGGCCCCCAAAAGAAAACAGGGGTGCTGTTCCCCGAAGAAGGGGAAGGTGGGCCCCATGGGCAGGAATCAAGGCTGTCTACCAGGCCACGGGCTCCCCAACGTGGCTGCACTTTGGAATCGTGGGGGGAGATGGAAAACGCAGATGGCATGGCCACCCAAGCTTCTCTGCGTCCCTGTGTGGCCCTGGGGGTCTAGAGTTTAGACTCTCCCCAGGTAGTCTAATGAGCCGCCAAGTTGGTGCTCGGCTGCACTGCCTCGGAGAGTGGCCGGGAGGATAAAGCCCTTACAAACCCTGCTATTATCCCGGTCATTGTAAAGCGATTATTAACGTTATTTGAGCAGAGAAAACTGGGGCTCAGAGAAGTCAACAGGTCCAGCCAGTCTGGGCTGAGCACAGGGCTTCTGTGATTCCAAAGCCCCGGGCCAAGATGGAAGCTATTTTAACCTAGCCAAAGTAAGAAAATTGGTATTATTTCAGTTCTAGCTCACAATCAGTAATCACTCTACATTTTTATTTTCAATCAGTAGGCGGCTCGCAGGATTTAAAGACTTGGGAGGTGAATGGGAACCTTTCTCCCCGAAGTGTGCCCAAACTCCAGAATCTGGAGAATTCAGGGGAGCACCATGGCTGCAAGGCACAGTTGGGACACGAAGTTCTTGCCCTAGAGTTGGGGGGAAGTGAGGGGCAGTGGGGGGGGGAAAACCCAGCCCTGAGCACAGCTGCAGAATTATCAGCCTGGAAAGAGGGAGTGAGGCAAGTGGCTGGTAGAGCTTTAATCTCTCAGAGGTGGCAGGTGAGCATTCCTGGACCAGGGAGGAAAGACATCTGACTCTTGAGGCCACTGGTAAGTTCTTGCATAATGAACAGCCTTGAACTTCTGCAGGCAGCAGGGGAAGGGCAACATCATGGGGGCTCCTGGTGGTGAGAGGGAGCCCCCAGATTCAGGAGTCAGTGCTGGGAGCTTCTCATTTATCCATCTTTCTGTGTCTTGCCCTTAACACTTGTCATCTTGTACCTGTGGTTGGGCATGAATCTGAATCACCTGGAAGGCTCGTTAAAAGGCAGGTTGCTTGGCCCCACCCTCAAGTTTCTAAGAATTTGCGTCTCTCCCGTGGTCCCAGGTGCTGCTGATGCGGCTGGTCCGGGGAGCTTTGAGTACTGCTGTCTTGATTGACATTCACAGCAGCCTCGTGAGAGAGAGACAGAGGGGGAAGCTGGAGTTCAGAGAGTGGAGGCTACTGCTCAAGGCCCTACAGCTAGAAAACAGCAGAGGCAGGACTGGAGCCACCAGCCACAGTCAGGTACGCTGCTTCTCCTTCGAGGCTGTTCTCAGACAGGTGTCCTGAGTCAGGACTGACCACACATCAGATCCCTCAGGAAGCTTGGAGAGCTTTTGATGCAAGGCTGCCCCCAGACCAATTCAGTCCAAATCCCTGGGGTGGCACCGGGGAGGCAGGGGCTCCCGAAACTGGGTGATTTCCCTGGGTGGCCACATTGGAGATCCTGGGTTCCAGGGGACCCAGAGCCTCATTAGCAGCCAGGCTGAGCAGGACCGCACGAGGGCTGTGCAGGTGGCCGGCCACCTCCCAGCAGATGGCTGTTCCTGTGTGCTCAGCTGTCCCCTGCAGGGGGGACCCTGGGGCAGGCCAGGCCCCACAGTGACCCGGGTAACATGCCCAGGTAGCTTTGAATGTCAAACAACAGCACATACTTACTTGTATTCTAAGTATACCCCAAATATTGCATGGAGCATACTTCTACTCAAAAATTCTTTGTTATATATCTGAAATTCAAACTGAATGGGGCACCCTGAATTTCTTTATTTGCTAAATGCAGCAACTCTGTGCAGGACCCCCCTCAGAAGAGGGACCCCAGCCAAAGCAGGTAACTCTGCAGGGGTCCCAGCCCCCCAGCACAGCGCCCAAAGGAACCCACCTGGGGACAGAACTCAGGAGTGAGGGAATGAGGGAAGGACTGAGTGAGCATTCGTTCATTTGGTTAAGCCCTAGGAGCAATGATGTGTGGCTGGGAGGTTGATTCTCCTGCTTGGATACCCAGGGTCTGTTCAGCAGGGCCGGGACCAGGGTGAGGTGGGCTAAGTCCCCAGAATGCTCACAGGGGCATGCACTCTCGGGGACCCCTCCTCAACCTCGTTGCCTGAGATTTGTACCCTGCTGGTTCTGGCCCTGCTGAATAGATGCATTTCTTTCCAGCTTTCTTTGAGGGGTGCAGCCTTGGGTTTATTCGGAAAGCACTTTTGGGGAGGGGGGAAGATTCTGGGCACTGGGAGAGGGGAGCCCACCCCCACCCCCAGCCTCCAGCGTAGAGCATCTGGCTGACACCTTGATCTCGACCTTGAGAGACCCCAAGCCGAGAACCCAGAGCCCACCTGGACTTCTGACCTCCAGAAACAGCAAAACGGTGAGGTTGCTTTTTTTGAAGCTGCTAAGTGTGTGGCAACTTCTTATAGGAACAATCGAAAATGAATATACGCTTCAAACCTCTCCACCCAGGAAAAGTGGGTTTTTTTAGAGCTCCTGAGAGCACATTGGGCCCACGCAGACAGTCCGAGTAACCCCCGTTTTAAGGTCTGTAACCTAAAGTCCCTTCTGCCAGGTCACGTAACATTCCCAGGTGCCGGAGCTGAGGCCGTGGCCGTCTCTGGGGCCGATCTGCCGCCCGCACACTTACAGAGCCCAGCGCGATGCCCCTCTCCGTGCCCGCGCACCCACCAGCCCCCGGAGCCGCTCACAGAACGTTCCGGGGCCCAGCCGGCTCCCTGCACCCTCGCCTGCTCCTCCGCTCTCCCATCCCCAAAGGTACCCATTCACTGTTTCTGAAACTTTCTAAGAGGCATCATGCAGGATGCGTACTTCGTTGTCTCTGGCTTCTTCCATTTACTGTTATGTCCGTGAGATTCGCTCATTTCGTTGTTGTTACAATGTGACAAGGACACGTGATATTCCTTTGCACAGACACGTCTTAGTCCGTGCAGGCTACAGTCGATGGACATTGGCATTGTTAGGGGTTCGGGGCTCTTGTGAATACTGCCGACATGCTGTTCTGTCTCACAGTTTGCAGCGGCTTCTGTTGACACGCGTCACCTGAGCGGTACTGCATACGTGTGCGTGAGCGGCGAATGGCCCCACCGCCCAGAACGCAGGCTTTTGTCCCATTGCTGGCCTTCTAGTCTCTGTGTTGCTGGGCACTTGTGGCCTCGGGCTGTCACTTGACTCTCCTGCCTCAGTTTACTCTCTTTACAGAGGGTATTAATAGTCTCCATCTCAAAGGTGAGGGTGAATTAGTCCTAAGTACATGATAAATATTGGCTATCATTATTTTAAGCCCAGCAGCATAACAGAATTTAAAATAAAGGAGAAATTAAAAACAGGGAAGAAAAACAAGGGTAGGGACCTAGGGTGGGCTCACAAATGAGCCCCGTACGTGGAACGCCCACCCTCAAGTCCACAGACCCCAAGAAGTAGGCAGGGAGCAGAGAGCCCGTGCTGTCCGCTTACAGCCTCAGGACCCAGGGAAGCTGGCTGGCGGCAACGGGGGAGAAGGAAGCTCCAGGTGGAGTAAAGTGTGTCCTCCTGAACTATTGATTTTTTTATATACAATTTTTATTTTTATTTTTTAATTTAAATTCCGGTGTAATTAACATACAGCATACAATATAGTGATTCAACCATTGTATACATGACTCAGTGCTCATCACGCTAAGTGGACTCTTCATCACCCCCACCTGCCTCCCTCTGGTGGCCATCAATGTGTTCGTTTGTTTCTTAAATTCCACATATGGGTGAAATCGTACAGTATTTGTCTTTCTCTGACTTGTTAATTTTAGCCATTCTGACAGGTGTGAGGTGGTATCTCATTGTGGTTTTGATTTGTATTTCCCTGATGATGAGTGATGTTGAGCATCTTTTCATGTGTCTGTTGTTCACCTGGATGTCTTCGTTGGAGAAATGTCTGTTCATGTCTTCTGCCCACTTTCTAAATTGGATTATTTGGCTTTTTGGTGTTGAGCTGTATAACTTCTTCATTTATTTTGGATACTAGCCCTTTATCAGAGATGTCATTTGCAAATATCTTCTCCCACTCAGTAGGTTGTCTTTTAGTCTTGTTGATTGTGTCCTTCGCTGTGCAGAAGCTTTTTATTTTGATGTAGTCCCAAAAGTTCATTTTTGCTTTTGTTTTCCTTGCCTCTGGAGGCATATCTAGAAAAATGCTGCTATGGTGAAGTCAGAGACATTACTGCCTGTGTGCTTTCTTCTCGGATTTGCATGGTTTCAGGTCTCATATTTAGGTCCTTAATCCACTTTGAGTTTATTTTTGTGTGTGGTGTAAGAAAGTGGTCCAGTTTCATTCTTCTGCATGTGCCTGTCCAGTTTTCCCAGCACCATTTGTTGAAGAGATTGTTTTTCCTGTTGGATATGCTTGCCTCCTTTGTTGGAGATTAATCGACCACCTAATCATGGGTTTATTTCTGGGCTCTCTATTCTGTTCCATTAACATTTTTGTGTTGACTTTTGTGCCCGTACCATGCAGTTTTGACGACTACCGCTTTGTAGTCTAACTTGCAATCTGGGAATATAATACCTCCAGTTTTGTTCTTCTTTTTCAGGATTGCTTTAGCCATGTGGGGTCTTTCGTGGTTCCATACAGATTTTTAGGATTATTTGTCCTAGTTCTGTGAAGAGTGTTGTTGGTATTTTGATAGGGATTGCATTAAATAGGACTTTTATTTTTAAACCAAAACGTATAAAGTTTGAAGTAGACTGAAAAATCACTTACATTCCTAACATCAAGCAAGGCTCTTCAGAAACATCTAGCGTTTGCTCACCCCCCTCCACGCTGCTCCCTGCCCTTGGGTGGATGGGGCACTTCCAGCTGTGTGATTTCTGATGGCACCGGAGGGCAAGATCATGAGGTCCAAGATTCATAAGACCCCAAAGAAAAAGGCGAAAGAAGCATCACTCACGCCATTTTTCCTGATTTTGGCTAAAGCTGCTACTGTTGATTACTGTGTCATGCCCCACAGGCTGTGTGGGGCCCTGCGGTACTTCCTTTACTGATTTGTGTCCCTTCTGACCCCCAACCTATTTGGTGGCACCACGGCCCCCAAGGAGCCCACCAGAGGCTCCGGCTTGTGCTTTGCCTCCCTCCGCACTCCCGTGTCAGTCCTAGGGGCAGGGGTAACCATGTAGAATGGAGAGTGTCTCCCTTCTGCAGGGGCAGCTCCAGGATGCCCCCCCCCCACTCCCACCTCCCACCCAGGACTAGTCGAGGATAAAGAGAAAGGGAGAGAAGGAAGCTGGAATGGAGAGGGGTTCTGAGTGGGGGCTTCAGAGGCTGGTCCCTGTCCTGACGGGTGTTAGGCTCACGCTGGGGTCTGGAAAGCACCAGGAAAATGCACTTTGGGAAAGGAATGCTGTGGAGTGTGTGTGTGTGTGTGTGTGTGGTGAGTGTCCACGAGTGCTTAGCAGGAGTGGCTGAATGGGGGCCTGTCCCCAGCACTGTGACGCTGGAGCTGGCTCCCCAGGAAGTGAGCAGAATCCCTCGACTAGCCGTGGGACCCTGTGTTGCCGATGATCTCTCGGGGCCTCTGTGTCCTCTGTGAAGTCAGAGTGACAAACAACCCGTGCAGTGTTCGGAGGAGGGAGCGTGAGCACTTTGGCGAGCACCGGGCACATAATAGGTGGTCTGTAAATGGGAGCTAATTCTAATCAGATTGCTATTGTCAGGGACGTAGTCACACTCTCCTTCTTTCAAAGAGGGCTCACAATGGCACTTCACCTGAGCAGTGGGCAGTTTGGGGCGGGTAGGAGAGTGGAAGTGAGCTCCAAGCTGGCCCAGCAGTGGGTCCAGCAGGGTGCATGGGTCACGCGTTGGGCGCTAAGACCCAGGGATCCTGGCCAGGTGCATGGGTCCGTGTGAAGCTCCAGGACAAAGCCGGGGCATCTTTTAACTTAAACATTTGAAAATTAAGAACGTAATTACTTTTTTATTTTTTAAAAAATGTCACTGTATTAAAAGATAAAATTCTCATGAATTTCAATAGCTAGACAAAGCACGAGAATTCAGACTAGTAGAGGTACTGCCTCCCACCCCGTGGTGGTGAGCACCCACACCCCTGCAGGGCCCCCGGGGACCCCCCAGCGTTGGGAGTCTGGACTCGGGGCTGCAATCTCCCCAGCAACCACTAGAGGAACGGGCGGTTCCTTCCAGTGCCCATGAGACAGAAGTAAAACGTTTGCTCAGGAGTGGGCCATACCTATTTATTTCTTATTGCAAATAATATTTTTCTTACCTCTTCTTTCCTCGGTTTGACCAGTTTGGGAGCCATTTCTGGCTGTCATTTTCCATTTGGAATAGCCAGAGCTCTTACAGACCTCTTTCCTGCCCACAGAAAGGGTCCCTGTCTTTCCCGGTAAGTGCCTTCTGGGGCCATTTCTGACTCTGCTTTCTGTCTACCCTCCCAAGTATGCACTCTCCACTCACACACACACTCACACACACACACACCCCTCTTAGATTACACCTGTCCCAACACAGAAGCTCTTCCCAACTCTACCTTTCCAATTAATTTATATACGGTGAAGGTTATCCATTGAAAGTATACAGTTCAGCAAGTTTTTGCAAAGGTAAACATGTGCGTGACCACAGTAGCACGGATGACGAGTGTTTTCATCTCTTTCAAAATGTTCACTCCTGCCCCTTTTTGTCACTATAGATAATTCTGCATTTTCTTCATTTCCACGTAAAAGGACTCATGGAGCTGTTTCCGTGTCTGGCTTCTTTCATCCCGCAAAGTGTTTTTGAGATCCACTCATGTTTTGAGTGTATCTGTAATTGGTTCTATTTGTTATTGCTGAGTAGTATTCAAGCACGTGGGTATGTAACTCTTCATCTGTTGAGGGACATTGGGTTGTTTCCAGTTTGGGCTACTATGGATAAAGTTGTCATGAACATTCGTGTGCTTTCTGTTGACTTGGCTTTCATTTTTCTTTGGTGAACACTTGAATTAGACCTCATCTTTAAAATAAAAGATATGTCAATTTTTATTTATAGTCCATGATTTTTGTATCAGATCTAAGACTTACACTGAGATGGTAAAGATTTTCTCCTTTGTTTTCTTTTTTTAAAAAAGATTTATTTATGTGAGAGAGAGAAAGAGAGAGAGAGAGACAGAACATGAGCAGAGGGAGGGGCAGAGGGAGAAGGGGAGAATCCTCAGGCAGGCTCGCTGCTGGGCATGGAGTTGGCTCCATCCCAGAACCCTGAGATCATGACCTGAGCCAAAATCAAGAGTCGGAGTTTCAACCAACTGAGCCACCTGGGCACTCCTTTGTTTTTTTTTTTTAAGACACATGGTGATATTGACTTTTGTATTTAGATTTCTGATCAAATTTCCGCTCATTTTTGCATGTATTGTATGTTGAGTATCAAGATTTTTTCCCCCATATGGATATTCAGTTTTTCCAGCACCAGTTTTTGAAAATGCTATCCTTTCTCGTAGAATTCCCTGTGCACCTTATTGAAAATCACTGGACCATCTATGTGAGGATCAATTTCTGAACTCACTCTTCTTTTTCATTGATCTGTTTGTCTATCTTAATGAGATACCATACTGTCTTGATTACTGCTTTATAAGAAGTCATAAGTCAGACAGTCTAAGTCCACCAACTTTTTTTTTTCCTGTTTCAGAGTCATTTGGGCTATTCTAGGTCCTTTGTGTTTCCACATACATTTTAGAATCAGATTGTTAAATTTACAAAAAAGCCTGCTGAGATTATGATTGCGGCTGCTCTGAATCTATAGACATACATCAAGTCTTTCAATCTATGAACGCAGTATAGCTATTTGCTGAGGTCCTTTTTAATTGCTCTCAGCAAGATTTTGTAGTTTTCAGGGTATTGATCTTGAATCTGTGTGGTTAAATTTGTCACCAAGTATTTCATGTTTTTTGATGGTATTTTAAAATTTCCTTTTCCAGTTGTTTGCTCGTGCGTAGAAATACATCGGTTTTATATCTTGATTCAAAGCAATCCCTCTACAGATTTCAGGAGACCTTCTTTTTATAAAAATTAGTACATGTGATAAATTCATTTATTAGTTACTACAACTAATATGAAGCTTTTTAAAAATAGAGCCTTTTTTGGTATCTTTGAGTTGACTAACATACATTATCATGCTCTCTTTGTGGAATGGTTTTTAATTGTGAATTCCATTTCTTAATTAATATAGAGCTATTTAGTTTTCCTACCTCCTTTTAAATCCACTTTTTTTCTTTCAAAGAATTCATTCATTTCATCTAATTTATGAAATGTATCAGCATAAAGCTGTTTAGCATTGATGGTGTACTCTCTTTTTTAACACCTTTATTGAGTTATAATTCATATACAAAAAATGCACATATCTCAGTATAGTTTGGTGAGTTTGGACATATACAAATTCCCATGATGCCGTCCCCACTGTTAAGGTCATAGACACATCCACCACCTCCCAGAGTTTCCTTGTGTCCCTTTGTTTTTTGTTTTTGTATGAGAACACTTAACATGAGATCTACCTTCCTAACACGTTTTGAAGTGCACAAAGCCACATTTTCTCTCTTCTTTCATTCTTGATATTGGTCATTTGTGTCTCTCTTTTTCTTGATTGGTCTAGCTAAAGGTTTACCAGCTTTATAGGTCTTCTCAAAGATTTTTTTTGGTTTAATTGATGTCTTTGTGTCGTTTTTAGATTTTCTTTTTTTTTTTTTTTTAAGATTTTATTTATTTATTCGACAGAGAGAGAGAGAGAGACAGTGAGAGAGGGAACACAAGCAGCAGGAGTGGGAGAGGGAGAAGCACACTTCCTGCCAAGCAGAGAGCCCGATGCGGGACTCGATCCCAGGACCCTGGGATCATGACCTGAGCCGAAGGCAGCCAATTAATGAATGAGCCACCCAGGTGCCCCAGATTTTCTTTTTTCTTAATTTCTGTTCTTACTGTTATTACTTCCTTCAATCTACTTACTTTGTTTTTTTTTTTATTGTGGTAAAATATATATAACAGAAAATTTACCATTTCAACCTTTTTTAAGTACATAGCTTTAAGTACATTTACACTGTTGTGCAACCATCACCACCACTTGTCTTCCCCAGTTGAAACTCTACACCCACCAAACACTAACTTCCCACCCCCGTGGCTCCCTACCCCCAGCCTGTGGCATCCACCATCTATTTTCTGTCTCTGAATTTGACAACTCTGGGAACCTCATAAGTGGAACCTACAGTATTGGTCTTTTTGCGTCTGGCTTATTTCAGTCAGCATAATGTCCCCAAGTCATCCATGTCGTACCAGGTGTCAGGAATTCCTTCCTTGTTAAAGTTGAATAATATTCCATTGTATGGATGCACCACATTTCATGTATCCATCCATCCATCCATCCATGGACACTTGGGCTGCTTTTACTTTGGGGTTATTATAAATAATGCTGCTAATGAACATGGGTATACAAGCATCCCTTTGAGACCCTGCTTTCACTTCTTTTGGGTATACACCCAGAAGTGGAATTTCTGGATCATATGGTAATTCTACGTTTAATATTTTGAGGGACAACAATACTATTTTCCACAGTGGCTGTACCAGTTTGCATTCCCATCAACAATGCACAAGGGTTCCATTTTCTTCACATCCTTACCAACACTTACTTTTTGTTTGTTTGTTTTGATAATAGCCACCCTAATGGGTGTGAAGTGATGTCTCATTGTGGTGGATTTAATTTAATTTTAATTTTAATTTTAATTTTTATAGCTTCTTAAAGGGAAAGCATAGGACAGTATTCTTTACCATTATACTCTGCCACCCAATTTTATCCAGGTCCAATTTCACCAAAGATTGGGAAAAGCAATCTTTACATTAAAACCAATGATTATATCATCTAAGTGTATTTTAGGGGAATATCAGGCACCTCAAAAAAAAAAATGGTGCTTAAATCAATGACTTTAGGCTACTTCCTCCAATCTTGTACGAGGGCTACCCAGAAATGGCTCATCAGAGCCAACGGTTAAATTTTCAGGAATTTAGGGCGCCTGGGTGGCTCAGTCGGTTAAGCGTCTGCCTTCAGCTCAGGTCATGATCTCAGGGTCCTGGGATCGAGCCCCACATCAGGCTCCCTGCTCGGCGGGAAGCCTGCTTCTCCCTCTCCCACTCCCCAGCTTGTGTTCCCTCTCTCGCTGTGTCTCTCTCTGTCAAATAAATAAATAAATTCTTTAAAAAAAAAAAAAAAATTTTCAGGAATTTAGTAAGCTGCTTGTTAATCACAACCATTATTAAAAATTAAAAATTTCAAACTTAAATGATATATAAAACAAAGCAAATAATTACTCAAAAGCCATCCCTCCCAAACGTTTTAATTACATTTCGCTGTTATCTATGTTCTTGGGGTCATTTATGTCTAGTGCGTCTGTGGGACAGAAATACTGTCTGCGGTTGGCATCTCTTCCCAAACAGCTGTCAGCAGCTTGTAATCATTTCTGATGGGAGTATCTACGCCACGGAAGGCAGTCCTTGTTAGATTGTTTTGTTGGTTATCTAGACTTCATAAAGTGATAGAGACATGTTAATAATGCAAATTAACCTTAAATATGTCACGTCTGTGGCTGTTACATTGTGAATAGCACAAAAACACCGAGGAAATATTCTTTCAGTATTTGAAAACTATTATCTAATTCAGCAAGGAAGTTACTCACATCATTGTCAAATGAGCGAAGTTTTGACATATGTCTTTGTAATATTACTTTTGTCTTACTAGCTAACATAAATGAAAATATCAACCAGCATTCAGGTCGGAACTATAATTGTTTGTCAATGATGTGAGCTGAATTCTTTGCTGAATCAGATATCAATCAAGTGTTCATTCACAGCCTGCTAATGTGACTCTATTGTTGGCAATAGAATTTTAAAAGCTGAAGATGGATTTTGCAAGAAATACAATGTACACGGAAGTTATCCTTGTGAGGAATTTACAATAGAGCATTGTAACTTATGACTTGCAGGTTGTTGCTACATATCCTTTACATCGGCAAACTTTATAATAAACATAAATATATATGCACATATCTGCGTGCCTGTTCTTTTCTGGAAAGCCGATCATTAGGCATTTACTGGCATGTTACTGCTCCTGAGCACTCCAGAGCTCACGAGCAGCCAGCCCGTCCCCTTCCGGTGGCCCTTGGAGGTGCAGAGACAGCTACGAGACCCGTGGGATCTACAGAGTAGGACTGAGCAGCTACCTCTGTTTCTCCAACCTGAGCAAATTCCTGAAGGACACTTAATCCCCAGGGTGGTCAGAACCGCAAACTCCAGTTGGAGAACACTGATGTATGAATCGGAAGCGTAAGTTACAAGAATGTTTCGGTTGTGCCTTAACCCTCTAATCGAGAGGTTTTTGTAAAGTTCTTTTTAAAAGTTTCCCACAGCAAAGAAAGTGATAATTCAATTTCTGGTGGCACATTCCCTCCAGAAAAGTCTCCATGGGGGTCTGTGCCGGCGTGGGGAACACTGAATCCCAGGCTCACAGCACCTGCGAGGGGGATGCACGTGCTCAGGAGGAAGGGACGGGGCAGCTCTTTGGAGCCCACGCTGTTCTCAGCCTTGTTATTGTCACTGCCGTTCCAAGCGCCCAGCGTGAGACCTGCTTTAATGCCACGTGCCCAGCATCCCCCTGAGTCCCTGGAGAGACAGTGACTGCCTTTCCAAACAAGCCTCAACCAACCGAAGGCCCCTGGGGTCTAGAGTGACCAGCTGGTCCCCTGTGCCCCAGACCTTCCTGATGTTAGCATTGAAGCTGCCAAGTCCCAGCATGGGATGTCCTCTGGCTGCTCGAACAAAGTACAAACCTAGTGACTGAAGACAACCCAAATGTGTTCTCTTAGAGTTCTAGAGGTCACATGTCCTCCAATCAGTCTCCCTGGGCTACAACCAAGGTGTCAGCAGGGCTGCGTTCCTTCCGGAAGCTCTAGGGGAAACGTCATTTCCTTGTCTTTTCCAGCTCCTGGAACCTGCCTTCATCCACGGCTCCTGGCCCTTCTTCCACCTTCAAAGCCCATGGCATTTCCAGTCTCTGACTCAGAGCCCCCTGCTTCCCTCTCACGGGAACGTCTGTGATTCCACTGGGCCAAGCTGAATAATCTAGGATAACCTCCCCATCTCAAGACCATTAACCTAATCCCATTTGCAAACTCCTATTGCTATATAAGGCAATATTTGCAAATTCAAGGGATTAAGATGTGTATACCTTGGGAAGCGCTTATTCATCCAACTGCCCCCAGAAAACCCCCCAGTCTTGGGGACACCATTATGGCTGGTCTTCTGTTAGGAGCCCATCTCCCTCCCTTGCCCTTGGCCAGCATCATTATTCCATTGCAGACGTCTTTCCCCCATGGGCCTGGACCCAGGGGCAGTCTATTTACCACCCAAACCTGGGTGATGCCCCTGTTCTTCCACCCTGGATATGGCCAGAATGATTCATCTCAACCTAGCAGTGTGACCTTCTGAAAATTAATTAACCTTTTAGGGCCATAATGGCTTCTATCAAATGAGAGTAATAAACTTTCCTCTTTCCGTTGGTGTGGGATGGAACGAGAGAGGGTGTGTGGAGTCCGTCACAAGGGATCTGAAGGGCCCTCAATGGCTGGAGCTAGCATTTTAATCAAATCCCCATTGTTAGGGGTTTATTCACACACTCCTTTCATTTCAAAGAGGGCCCCTTGGGCTCACAATGGCTCATAAATTAGAGCAGCAGGACCAAGCCTGTGGTTTGGAGCAGGGAGAAGAAGGGCTGCCGGGGGAATGCACACAGGGCCAGGATGCTACATGGGCCCCAGGTGGGGCTGGTGCCCAGGCTGTGCCTGGGGGCATGGGCCACATGCTGGGCTCAGGCCTGTGCCCTCCTGGGCCCCTAACTCCCAGAGGTCCCTGTCAATGTGCTGGGGGGTGATGTAAAGCTGCAGGACACCTTTTCATTAAGAATCTGGATGTGAAAAGTCTATATTGAAAGATGCCACCTTGTGGACATTATGCAAAATGAAACCAGCCAGCCACAAATACCAGATGATTCCACCTGCAGGAGATCCCTGGAGTCGTCACAGTCACAGAGATACAAAGTAGATGGTGGTTGTCAAGGACTGGTGTCCTTAGAAGAAGAGGAAAAGACACACAGGCACACGGGGAGAAGGCCCTGACCACAGAGCCTGGGGTGGGGCAGCTGGGAGCCAAGGAATGCCAGAGAGCAGCAGCCACCACCAGACGCTGGGGTGGGGGGAGCCAGGGCAGATCTTGCCTATTGGGGCATTAAAGCCCTTCCTCCTCTTTTTCGTGATTCCAACACAAGGCCAGGACTGAGAAGCGCTGCCTGGAGGAGATCCCAGGACGTCCGTGTGAGAGAGGAAAGCGCCATCTTATGACTCTTCCTTGTTCTTGTCATTGTTATGTTTATGGTTCTCTTCCTCCTCTCTGCTCCCACCAGCTTGGGCGCCAGTTGGGACGACAACCCCCCAGTCTGCCCGGGACTGGACTCTCCCTGCTCAAGTCAGGAAAGTTCTAAGCACGTGGGCATGAGCTGGGCCCCCTAGGGCCTTCCTGTGTTCCTGCCCCTGCAGTCTCTCCATCATGCTGTAAATGGGGTGACCAGCTGTCCTGGTCTGCACAGGACCCCCCCTAGTTTTGGCCTGAAAGCCCAGAGGGTGGGTCACCCTAGCTTCAAGGCATGTGATCACGTGATTTTGTACACAAGGGAGGGCTGCCCTCTGGACCCGGGTTCCTCAGCCCCGGCTGCACCTGCCAGTCATCAGGAAGAGTCTGGAAACCCTGGTGCTCTGGTCACACACCCAGAGACTCTGACTTCATTGCTCTTGGGAGGGGCCTGGGCTGCTTGGGCAGCTTTTTTGATTCTTCTTGTGTCGGTTTTAATAACATGGCTTTTAAAATAGATTGCCCATTATGAAAATTTTCAAGCTTCTTGGCACAAGTGTTTTCATCATATTCTCTCACCTGCTCAGCGTCTATGACAAAAACATTCTCTTTTCGTCCCTGACATTGGCTGTTGATGTGCTTGGGCTCTTTACCCTCTTGCTGTGCCCCTTGTTTTGGTTTCATGCGCATAAAGGGCTCAGTGGGTTTTTTTCCTCTACTTTTCATCGCTAGTAGTTATAGTTACATGTTTGAGGGTAGATTGCATAAGCTTTGGGGGGCACGCTGACCACTGCTGTGGAATGTGGGCCACGATTTCTCCCCGAGACTCTCATCTTGAGGAGCGATGAACAGGATCACCCAGTGCCATGCCAGGCAGACCTTTGGTAAAGATAAGCCACTGCTGTTTGAAGCTGGAGTAAGATGGGTCCCAGAGAAATAGAAAACATGGCAACAAAACAAAAATTAGGCACAGGTGGTAAAGAAAGTTAAAAATGAGACAAAGGGGGGAAAAGTGGAGAGTACCATTGACTGAAAGCACGAATGAGAAATACATACTTGTCAGGAGGGACTGCTGATTTATTTCTAAGCTCATTCTCATCAGACTGGAGTGGGTCCTGCAGGGAGCCCTGGGCCACATGCCAAGGACTGCAAAAGCCATGGGATGACCTGGTGCATCTTCTGATGATCCAGGAATCACTAACAGTTGTACCCAGAGCCTACTCTGTCCAGGCAGGAGTCTACGTATGGCGTATGGATTATGTATTTTTAAATCCAACAGTCCTGTGGCTAGATAGAGATACCATCTGATATTGGCGATGTAGGGAGACTGAGGCACAATGAGGTTCCTTCCTCAGGGTGTTAAAAGTAGAACAAATGAAAAGCAGAGACAGGATTCAAACCCCTGATGCACATCTCCCAGACCAGTGCTTTTAATGCCCATAGACTCTGCTGCCTTGGTTTCCAGGAGGACTTTATTTTATATGAAATCCCATAAAAAGCAGATTTTCCATTTATTTTTAAAAAATATTTTATTTATTTATTTGAGAGAGAGAGCACATGAGAGGGGGAGGGTCAGAGAAGCAGACTCCCCGCCGAGCAGGGAGCCCGATGTGGGACTCGATCCAGGGACTCCAGGATCATGACCTGAGCCGAAGGCAGTCGCTTAACCAACTGAGCCACCCAGGCGCCCCCAGATTTTCCATTTAAATGAATGCAGTTGTGTTGGGCATGGAATACCAACTTTGGATGTGGTTTAGAGAAATAACAAAAATGTGTGACTTTGTATGGCCCTGGGTCAGGTCCTGTCCAGACCTCCTAGAGGGTCCTTGGAGCTTTGCACACATTTAGCAGCTCCTGTTTTGATCAAACCATCATTGTGATGCGTTTGATTGTGTCCTCTCTCCATTCTGAGAGAGGTCCAGAAGTCCCAACCTGATGTAAATTCGAAAGGTAGGGTGAACAAGAAAGCAGGCAATGGACGCAAGGCAGGGGAGGACCAGGTGGCCCTCCCGGCCCTGTCCAGACCCGCCGGAGGGAGGCGGCCATGGGCTGAGCTCTGAGCCTGTGCCTTTCAGACGATGTCCCTCTCACCCTTTGGTCGCTTGGCCTCGGATGGGGCACCATAAAGCCCATCTTCTAGGTATATCTTCAAACTTGAAACTTTCAAGATTTAAAAAGCACCATTATTTTATACCCAAAGAAACATGCCCATATTAGGGAGTAAACATGAAATTTCCATTAATTTTAAATCTCAAGGGAAAAATGAAGAAAATTGAATGCTTTCGTGCCCTCACCCCGTAACTCGGCAGGGGTGGTGGTGAGTTCTATTTGTTCAGCTCAGGGGGACTTTGATGAGAAAATCAGTGATGCTTCAATGCGATCTCTGCAGCAGGCTTTCCACGTCACCGCCACGGCTGCCAGGGCTTCCGGGGCTCCCGGGGGCAGGGCACAGCCATAGTGCAGCGTGTGACTGTTCTCCATGGTTTCGGTTACTGGAATTGTGGCTGTTACCCTCCTCCTTGTTTTCAAGTCAGTTTGGGGCCAGGGCTTCCTACTTCCCTCCCTTTGACACCTTGTGATTTGGGGTTTCCTGGAAGGGCCGCCTTCCTACCAGTCGTGCAACCTGGCTGTGGGTCACCCTCCCGGGGGATGGCGCTGAGCCCACGCTCATGCTGAGTTGTAGCCCAGAGAGCCCGACCGATGTGGACAGAGGGGGCCCCGAGCACGGACCGGTCCACAAGTTCGGGTCGTTCTGACTCCCCGCAGTGCGCAGGAGCTGCTGGGGCCCCCCGCCCCCCACCGGGAGCAGACAGCCAGCATCACCCCCCCACCCCCGCCAGGAAGGAAGCACCCTGCTGGCCACACAGTGCCCCTGGCAGCCAGCCGTCCCCGGGCCACGTGCACTGAGACGGACCCGTTCACCATGCCCCACCTCTTGCCAGAGGAGCCAGTTACCCATCCAGATGTGGTCGTCCACGGTCGGGAGCCCTGGGGGACAAGTTCTGAGGTCCGGGGGCAGGGCCCTGGACGTGCTCCCTCGCTGCTTCCTCCCTTCCCTCTCACATACATCCCTTTCTCTGGCCCACCTCCAGTCACATGCCGACCCCCTCCTCACTGGGGACCCAGCTCTGAACTTTGCTCCAGGGTCTCTCATGACGACTTTTCCTCCTCTTCAGACCCCCACGTTCACCTGTGAGCACCTCCTCTGCCTGGGCCCTGGGTTCGGGGTGGGGATATTTCTGCCAACGGGCCATGAAATCTGTCGGTTCCTGGTGGCCACAGCATGGCCCGACTTGTGACCCCACCTGTCACTCCTGCCTTAGAGGCTGGGATCTCTGTTTGTGTGTCCGACATGCCTCTCCCTTCACGGGGACATGTGGCTGCATTAGGGCCCACGTGGATGGTCCAGGATAATCGCCCATCTCAAGATCCTGAGCTTCACCACATCCATACAGATGTTTTTTCCATGTAAGGCCACCTTCATAGGTCCCTGGGATGAGGACGTGGGCATATTTGGAGGGGACATTAGTTAGCCAACCACACATATATTAATCGATTTACTTATTTTTTTTTAAGATTTTTATTTATTTATTTGAGAGAGACAGAGAGAATGAGAGAGAGAGAGAGCATGAGAGGGGGGAGGGTCAGAGGGAGAAGCAGACTTCCCGCAGAGCAGGGAGCCCGATGCGGGACCCGATCCTGGGACTCCAGGATCATGACCTGAGCTGAAGTCAGACGCTTAACCAACTGAGCCACCCAGGCGCCCCTATTAACAGATTTAACACACCATGAGATTAACTGTTAATAGCCCCATTTTTCAGATGGGACAATGGAGGCATATAAAGGTCAGGTAGCCTGCTCAGAGATGGAGCTGGGACTGGGAGCCAGACCTTGGGCCCCAGAACCCGTCTTTTGGCCCCTGCCCCAAGGGAAGCTCATGGAGTAGCCCTTGTATTCCTCAAACCTGTGAAACTTCACTTCCGAATGAAAATAATCCTTAAAACCCTCAGGACAGATCTGAAGATCCCAGTGTTAAAAACCTCCACTTAAGAATATAACATATTAAATTTGTGAAAATGTCTTTCCACTGGGATTTTCAGGGTAATTTTTTTATACTTGGAAAGATAATTTAAAACATATCACTGATAGGAAGTCTTTTTAATATGTGATGTGTGGGGAGTTTCCCTCCAGGATACTTGGCGTGCCGCTGTGGGTCTGGAGCTCGATTCGTCTGCTAGGGGACAAAGTGCCAGCAAGTGGGTGGTTTAGGACCATGGAAACGTCCTGTCCACAGCCTGGAGTCCAGAAGTCCGAGGTCAAGGTGTTGCAGGGCCTCGGGGGGAACCCATCCCAGGCCTCCCTCCCGGCTTCTGGCAGACTCAGGCATGGATGGCTGCCCTCCCTTGCGCGGTGTTCTCTCTGTATCTTCACATCCTGCTCTCTTGTCTCCTGTCCAATGTCCCCCCTTTTGAAGGACATGAATCTTACTAAATTAGGGGCCCACCCTACTCGAGTATGACCTCATCTTAACTAATTACATCTGCAGTGATCCTATATCCAAACAAGGTCGCCATCTGAGGCACTGGGCATTTTCAGGATTTCAACGTATGAATTTGGGGAGGGGAGGAGCAGAATTCAACTTGCCACAGAAAACTACTAAATCAACAGTTCTTGAGACAGGTTTTACTATGTTGCTAAAATAAAAGGAAACATGTTGTCGGAGAAATGCAACTACTCCATGCATGCGATTCTTAATATCATCATTGCTTGTTGTTCGATCCATGCAACTGTCCTGGTCATTCTGGTGCCCGGTCGCAGCCCCTGTGGGGCTCAGGTCAGAGCTGTGGGTCACCATTTAGAATGGGCCACCTAAGCCTGTGTCCCTGTCCTCCAGCCAAAGACCCCAGGATCATGGCTGTCATTGAACAGCTGGGTTTATTTCTCCTTGCAGTGGGGGGGCTCAGTACAAGGCTGATACCCAGCCCTGTCACTCAGTTCCTGGCCTAGGAAGGGACGGGGGGTCAGCACACGAGATGGGAATAATCACCCTTTAAACCTCTGCCCCAAACATGACAGGACCCAGGCTCACAACCAGGCAGGATGAATGATGCGGGGGTAGCTGTGTGATCACTTGTAAATTAGTTAAACATCCTGGCCACCGTGTCCTCTGTCAAATACTAACCAGCGTCCCCTTTGCAGGACTGAGCGGGAGGGAGTGGGGGGACAGCCTCACATGGGCTCTGGCCACAAACAGCCACCTCGTCCACGGGAGCTCCGACTTAATCAAATCTCCATTGTTGCCCGTTTATTCATATGCCCTCTTGTCTGCGGGGGTCTCAGAGTGACGCACAGCAGAGCAAGACGGAAATGTGGGGTAAGCCAGGGCAGGAGATGGACCAGGTGAGGTGCAGCCCACCCACCGCCTCCTGGCCTGGCCTGGAGGCTGCCCGTTGGGCGGGGGGCCCCGGCCTCTCAGACGCCGAAGGTGCCTTGTCCCTGTGCCGGAACCAGGTGACGTCAGGGATGCAGCCGAGGCTCCTTATACCTTCCAATTAGAAAACGAAAAACAGGATCGATTCACTCAACACAAATGTATCTAGGTTTTGGAAGTGAATGAGTGACGTTTCCATGGAGTTTGAAAGATGAAGCAGAATGATTCAGAACCATTTAGGTAATGACCCAAAGCCCTCAATCCGGATGCCCACCCCGTGCAGGGCACCTCGAGCGGTTTCCGTAGGGTCCCTCCACGGTGGACCGAGGAGCTGGGACAGTGGGCAGCTCTCCCTGTCGCATCCCTGGGGGGGCGGGGCGATGCCGTTGCTCCCCGCCCCAGCGATTGTCAGCAGGACCAAACCACTGCCCAGCAGCAAAACCATCCCTGTTTCGTTCCTCCCTTGCGCAGTTCCTCCCTTACAGTCTGTTTTCACTGTTAATAGCATGTTACCCTCTGCTTCCATTCCACTGTTTGGGTCCACGTCCCCCAAGGCTGGTCTCTGTAGTTAGCCGGCAGCCTTTAAAAACACCCGGTGGTGAGGAGACCTGTTTCTGCATGAGCTGTCGAAAGCCGCAAGGGATTGCCGCTCTCACCGGGAACGGATAACCTCTAACATCACACACATTTCAGAGACCGTGGAAGCGACCCCTCATCCAGCGAGTGGACACGCAGACCCCGAGTTGCGAGCAGCCACATGCACTCAGCAGTTAGTGGGAGCCGACCCCAGGAACCCCCGTGATCCCCGATGTCTGCTCTCATCCCCCACGTCTGGGCTCCGGCTCCTGAAGTCGGAACGCTTCCTGAGGTCAGACCGCTTTGCTGGACACTCTCAGGAAAGTGTTTCTTTCTTTGCTTTCTCTTAATTTGTGAGACTGGTTGTGTGTCCTCCCAGCTGGGCTGTGAGCCCCGGGATGGCAGGACTGTGTCTGCCTCGCTCACTGCTGCACCCCCAGCCCCTTCCCCGCCTGTCTGGAACTCTTGCCACCCCCCCAGAGAGCATGGGTGGATGGACCCACAGACCGACAGGCCCAGGACTGCTGCTCAGGATCTGGGTAGAGTGGGGTAGATTGCATGACTTTCTGAGCCTTTGACATGGGGACAGTACCGCCAGCCCCATCTGCACTTGGAGGCATGTGGCAGGAGCCCAGACGCTGGGCATTGAGCCTGGCACATGGGGAGCAGACCCTCGGTGCAGGGAATCCATTGTAATTGCATCCCACCTCCTTCTAAACGTGCATAGCGAGGGCCTCTGTGGGGACCTAAAATAAAGCAAGAGCTTCAACATGGGAAGTGGTGAGAAGGCTGAGTGAACTCCCATTTCATATTAAAGTGGAGAGAAAGTGCACCCAGCTCTGTGGGCCTTGCCCCCCCCCCCGCCATTCCCACCCCTCCCTCCACCCACAGTGCACCCCCACCCAGGGTCCTCGTGCTCCCTGGGCGCCACGACGTCCTGGGATGGGAGGGGACCCGCCCCCTGGAGGATTACAGTAACAGCAGATGCTTCTGGGGTCTTCCCGCTGGGCCGGGTACTCCCCTGTGTCCCTCTGTCGGAGTTTCCCATCGAATCTGTGAAACAGCCCTTCACGTCGGTCCTGCTTATGACAACGGTTTTACAGACGGGGAGACGGTGGTGCCCTGAGGTGGTGGAAGGGGCCCCCGGTCACCACACATGCAGAGAGGCTTAGACGCTAGACATTGCCAGGCCGCCCTGCTCTTTCCTGAGATCTCTAGAGAACTGGTACTTTCACTGTTAAACGCAGTCGTATTGTTTGGGAGAACAGACACTGAAGCATGTGTAAAAAAAACTGTGACGTTTCTCTTAAGAGAAAGCAAGACGCCTGGGATGGCCCAGCCCCCGGGAGGCCCCTCCAGCTGCAGGGGGACCTGGGGAACCACGTTAGAGGCTCCAAGTAATCCTGAGGTTAAACCTGGGTCCCGGCAGGAGGTGACAGCAAGAACTGCGAGCTCACGTCCAAGCAAACCACCCTTATGGGGCATTTTCCGGGCTGTCTCTTCCTTCAGAAGGCTTCAGAGGCCCTCCACAGTGCACACATGAGAACAGCAGACGGGGGTTTGGGTGCAGTGGGGGGGGCGGGGCGGGGGAGGAGGAGGGTGGGAAGGAAGGAGCCAGGGTGAGGCCTGGGCGAGCGCGTGCCCACAGCGGGGACACATGCATGCTTAGCGCTCGGCCTCGGGGCACTAGTGCACTCTCCTCACCTAGCCCAGGTAAGATCCAGAGATACACCTGACACATCTTCCACCTCTAAGCTCTTAGAATAAAACTTCAAAACCCTGCAACATTATATGTCATCAACCACTTTTTGGGTTAATGAGAGCAGGCCTCTAACAGAGAGAAAATGGGAAAATCCCTTAGACTAGAAAACAAAACAAAAGCAGTTCTAAGAAGCTAGATGTTTGCACCCCACCCTGGATGCTGAGGTTCCTTGTGGGTTCGCTGTGCCCACCTCAGCAGGCTCTGGGTGGGGAGTGGGGTCCTGCCCCGCCGTGCTCACAGGGCGTGCTCCCAGAGGACTCAGTGCCCAGAAGAGACAAGAAAACCAACTGGTCCGAGCTCAGCTCATCCTGATCAATTTGCATGAATTCTGTTCTCTCTGTCATCGGCCACCCCTGTTCTCCTTCTGTCCCCCCGCTACACCAGCTGGGGTGCTGTCTCGTGCCCTGGCGACCCCCCACCATACCCTGCGGCGTCCCAGCCCCTTGGGAACCACAGAGCCGCCCTGGTTGGGTATTAGTTACATGGTCCCACCTTCGGATGTATTGGCACTCAATCATTCTACTTAATTGTTCCAGCGTTAACGGGACAACTACATTTTTAAAACAACCAACCCTGTTCACGTTACTTATTTATTTATTTTTAAAGTAGGCTCTGCACCCAGTATGGGGCTTGGACGCCTGGCCCCAAGAGCAAGATTCCCAGGCTCTACCGACTGAGCCAGCCAGGGGCCCCCCAGCCCTGTTCACTTCAATTGACGGCCTTGCTTAGAAGCTGCCGTCTGGGGCCGATGCACGCCCAGAAGCACCGCCCTCCCCGTGGGCAGACAGGGGTCTCTTGCAGCCCCGTGGCCGGCAGCGCCCTTGGCGTTATGCTGGCAGAATCCCCTCCCCTTGAGTGTGGGGCATCTGTGACTTGATTCTGGCAACAGAACATGGCGATGATGACGGGTGTCGTTGCCTCGGTAGGTGACGTTGTACAGCGGGCTGGGGAGAGACTCTCTGCTGCCCTGAAGAGGTGAGCAGCCCCGTCCAGCACGCCACACGGCCGAGCTCCGTGGGCCCCTCTGGGGCCCAAGGACCCCCTCCAGCCGGCCACCGGGGAGAAGCCCCGGCCCTCCGTCAAGAGGCTGCTGCCAACAGCCACATCAAGGGAGCCTGGAAGTGGCTCCCCCTTGGTCGAGCCTCCAGCTGAGAACCCAGCCCTGGCTCGCCCTGACCACAGGCCGTGAGACCCCGAGCAGGAACCCTGCTAAGTCGTGCCCAGACTGCCCGCCCACGGGATCCGCGAGGTGATGAGTGCTTCTCTAAGCTACTAGGCCTGCAGTCACTCCCTTACAGCACAGCAGAGCCATTACCCCGCGGACGACGCCGTCCACATCCGTGCAGGCTTCCCGTAGCTGCCGTCACAGTTTGCCTCACCCTTGGCTTAACCTTACGGGTCTCAAGGTCAGATACCTGAACCGCGTCCCACTGGGCTGAAGTCAAGGCG
This sequence comes from Phoca vitulina, assembly GCF_004348235.1. Lineage (NCBI taxonomy): Eukaryota > Metazoa > Chordata > Mammalia > Carnivora > Phocidae > Phoca > Phoca vitulina. The sequence goes on along the minus strand of NW_022589753.1, from coordinate 3,707,747 downwards.
TGGGCAGGGCTGGTTCCCTCTGGAGGCTGGGGGAGAAGCATTTCCTGGCCTTTCCAGCCTCTGCAGGTGCCCGCACTCCTTGGCCTACGGTCCATCCTCCGTCTTGGAGGCTGGCGATCTTCCTAGGGCGGTCTGCCGTGGCTCGGCACCCCGACACCGACTCTCCCCTCTCCCTCTTCCACTTTCCCAGAGCCTCGTGGTAGCCCTGGGCCACCTGATCCTGCGGGACAGTCTCCCTCCTTTAGGGCTCATTCCCTTTGCCGTGTGACCTCAAGCCCTTCTGTGCACTGGGGTGTGGGCCTCCTTGGGAGGTAGGGGTGTTATTCTGCCCGTCAGCGGCCACACGCTCTGGTGGCCCCAGTGGTTTTGCTGCGTGGTTGTTCATTCCAATCAAGACCCAGATAAGGTGCTTTCATCCCAATTGGTTATATGTCTCTTCAGTCTCTTAATCCACAATCCATGGCCTCCTGCTGTCTGTCTGTTCGCAGAGTCCTGTCATTTGTCTGGAAAGTGTCCCACAACCTGGGTTTTGCTGGTTGCATCCCCGTGTGGTCTTCCAGCATGCCCCTCTGTCCTCCGTCTCTCTTTACTTCCTGTGAATTGGTAGCTGCAGCTGGAGGCTTGATGAGTTTTGGGGGAACCAGGGGACAAGAGTATTTCATAGGAGAACTTGATTCTATCCATCGGGGGCCCATGATGTCTGTCCCTCATTTTATGATGTTTGGAGCTGTTTATGGCTATTGCCCAAATCTGGTATTCCATCGGGGGCTGTAACGTATTCTAAATCCATCATTTCTTCATTTATGACTTGTTGCTGAAGTACTTTATAAAGGTAGGTTTCCCTTGCCAACTATTCGGTCACCCGGTGGTGCACTCTGCATTGGAAAGGCAGAAAAAGGGTTGATCTTGTTTCTCTTCTTTTAAACCAGTTTTCAAAATACGGAGTTGGTTTCCTAGCATCCTTAACACACGACCGATTCGGTCTTTTCACATCATCATGATTTTGTAGATTTAAACATTGTATATTTTAATTCATGACAGTCATTATCCATATGGATGCTTCTGTTAGTCCATTTTTGGGTAGAGCTCATTCAAGCTGGTACCTAAGTCTTTCTTAAATGAGCTTAGCAGCCTTTGATAATGTAATTACTCTAGGATCATCTGTGACATGTCCTGCCCCAGACGTGGAATTCGTTATTTCTCCAAGGAATTTTGGCTCGTTTTCAAGGTCGGGGAAGTAGAGACCACCATGTGTGGGCTGGGGGCGCCCAGGACTTCTGTCAGGACAGAACTAGGAAATACGCATATCTTAAAGATAAAATGCATTCCGAATCACCCTGGTATTTTCAAATCAGTTTCAGACTTGTAGGAATTTTACTGACCTCATTGATCCTACATCTGTTCCTTCTTTCTCCCAGCCTAAGAATTCCTGCCCCCGGCGTCAGACTAACCACTCGATTGGTTTCTCCTACGACATACACCAAACACCCTCAGAATGAAAACACCACACTACCGGCAAAATTCGGGTTACCAAAATCAGTTTAAGATTTTTTTCCAATAATTTTTTTTCCTTTTGATATAATATCCTAAGGGTCTATACTGTCAAATACCTGCTTTAGAGCCAGCAAAGAGAGTTCCGTTGTGCTGCTCTTCTACCAATGTGATATACAGAGAGGCTTAGTTGCTTCATGTTCACTGTGGGTAGTAGGGATTAGTTTTCAAAGATAATCATCCCTATGTATTTATAAAATTTTAGTGTATAATTATATGATTTTACTGCTACTTACTAATTGTTAATTTTATATAGGTATAATTAATTTTGTATAATTATATAAAAATATTTGCCTGGCTTCAGAACTCTATCTACAAACAGGATACATCATGACAAGTCTAGTCTCCTCCACGCTGGTCCCTTCTCTTTCTAGAAGCCAAGTAGACTCATATTTTTAACATTCTCCTTCCTATTTAGTATATACAAGCACACACACACACACATGCACATTTGTGCCCCCCTTTCTTGGGTAAATAGTAGCGTACTGCACGCTCTTTTCTGCACTTGTATTTTCGATGAATAATCCATTCCAGAAGCACTCCAGAGCAGTGTGTGAAAACACGGCTCCTTCCTTTATTGGCAGAATGCTGCTCCATTGTCCCACACTATATCCAACCAGTCCCCTCTTGGTGGACATTTGAATTACTTCCAGATGTTTAACTTTGCAAAAAAAGCTGCCTGGATTGACCTTATGCATATGCCTCTTTGTGTGTTATGCCCATGAATCCTTACCATAAATTCCCGGAGGTTGGATTGCTGGATTCAAGGGGAAATGTACATACCGCTTTTCTAAGCAAAGAAATGTCACATTCCCCTTCACAGCAGTCGTACTATTTTTCCTTCCGATCAGCAGCTGATGGGAATGCCTCTTCACAGTCTCGCCAACAGAGAAGGAGCCACACTTTTGGTTCTTAGGCAAATTGACCAAAGAGGAATGCCATTCCAATGAATTGTAACCAGCATTTCTTTTGTTATAAGCAAAGTTAAACCTGTATTTGTTTATTTTTTTAGGGCCATTTGCTTTTGCGTCTGTTGCACTTTTCCTAACTCCCTTGTGTTGCACAACTGGCCCCTGTCCCCCTGTCCAGACCCCCCCCCCCAGAGCAGACCCTGCCACACAGTGGCTGGAATGACTCACATGCTGGATTCGGTTGATGGCTCCTTTGTGTGGTACTTGCAACGTTTCCTCCGTATTTTGTAGTTCATACAAATAGACATCTAATGTGGAAATATCACTGGATTCAGTATAGGAGGGAAGAAGCCTCCACAGGCGGGCTTTGCGCTGTGTGGGGTACGATTCCTTGTCTCACTTCCATGATGGTGAACTTGAACAACAGTTGGCTCACACATTGTTAGCTGGTTGAGCCAGTGTGATGGTACCCACTGACATTGCACTTCATGGTTTTAGTGCCCATGGATAGCAATTGCCTAGATCCACTATTATTAGGGGATCAAAAGGATAATTTTTAAAAATCTGTCATTCCCCCTGAATTTATTAGCTGGCATTTTGGCCAAAAGCAGGCTTTCTCTTGGCACCTAGTTGGTTACTCTGGACTCAAGTCCGTATGAGATAGTTAAAGATTTCATTTATTTGATGGAGAGAGAGAGAGAGCACAAGTAGGCAGAGCAGTAGGCAGAGGGAGAGGGAGATGCAGGCTCCCCGCTGAGCATGGAGACCGATGCGGGGCTCGATCCCAGGACCCTGGGATCATGATCTGAGCCGAAGGCAGACGCTTAACTGCCTGAGCCACCCAGGCACCACTTTATGGGATAGTCAAGGTAAATATTTTACCTTGTGATTTACTAATTTTTTAGGATAATAAGATGGAGTTGGTATTTAGGGAGTAAAATCTCATTTTTAAATACTACTGGGTCATATTCTTCTAAATATTTTTTATTAAACAAAGAAAGAAATTATTTCAAAGAAAATTTATAAATTTATGCTGATATTTCCAATTCAACATTAAGATTCCAGAGAGTTACTTAACTTCTTTGATTTTAAAATGTCCTCTTAGGCTAAAAATCTTGGCTCCTAACCACTTTAACAGAATCATTTGCTTTATCCTATAATATACCTATAATAGTCTCAAAATTTCTTTGAGACATTTTTGTCCTTAGAACATTCTATTAGGAATATATATCCAAAAGTGTGTTTTAAAGTCAATTGAACCGATGATTTTCTCCGCATTGTGTTGCTACCAGTCTGATAGAATTTTGGGCTGATGTTTCCTTCTGTTTTAAAATTTTAAGGTTTGCTTTTTTTCTTTTTAAACTTAGTAATCTTTTCTTGAAATTATACAAAAATATTTACACAGTTTCAAAAGCAAAACTATCTGAAGATCACACACAGAGAAGTGTTCATCATCCCTGCCATCTCTGTTCTAGCACTTTCCGCCCCCACAGACCACCGAGTTTATTAGATTTCTGTTTGCATTTCCATTGTCTACTTCAATAATGTAAATGTACATGTGGGTGCACTCGTATGCCCCGTTTGCATGCCCACTTTTGCTATTTTTCCTGTGTTTCTTTGGGGAGAGTCCTAGAAGATGGACAGGTCAGAGGGTAGGCTCCCGCAGGGCTGCCGAAGTCCCCAGCATGCATGTCTGTTTCTCCACAGCGTTACCAGCAGCAGCGTGCTACAAACTTCTGTTTTTTGTTTTTTTCAGTTTAAGTGACAATTACATCTCAGTACCCTTTAAATTTATATTTCTCATAAACGAGGGAGAGTACCTTTTCATATGATTAAGGACAATTTGCACTTATTTTTCTGTGACTTCTTTGTATCTTTGGCTTGTTTCTTAAACTTTGAGTTTTGCTTGAATTCTTCTCAGATTTTAGGACTTTTCTATATATTAGAGATAGGAGTTTTTGAGGCCCACCCGTGTTGGTGTCTGTTTTAATATTTTGTTCATTTTTATTATTTGCATGTGCCACAGTGTGTTTATCCATTCGCCAATCACTGGAGATTTGGGTCTCTTCAATTTTGGTTATCGTGAATAATGGTGAGTATGAGTATAGACCTACATGTCGTGTATGTGGACGTGTCTTCATTTCTCTTGGAAGAATACCCAGGAGTGGAATTGCTGGGTCCGTGATCAATACATGCTGAACTACGTAAGAGGCTGCCATCCAGTTCCCAAAGTGGCTACGCTGTTGACATCCTCACCAGCAATGCGGTGGCTCGATTTATTATTAGTATTAATTATTATTAATATGGAAATATTTTTAAACTGCAAATTTTTATATCAAGCACAGGAAACCCCTCTAGCTACCTATCTGTCCACTCTGCATAAACCAAAAGCTCTTTGGGATCGTCAACATTTTTTAAGATTGGAAGGAGACACGAGACCAAAATGTTGGAGAACTGTGGTTTCAGAGAAAAAGGGAGAAGCTGAATGCGTCTTTCTTCTAGCGGCCACGAGGGGGAGCTCCGATTGCCTCCTGCTGCATTCCCTGACATGAGCCGGGTTCACTACAAATGAATTTTCTCAAAGCCCCCCAGACCACGTCCGAGGACATGAGGTTCAAAAATGCGGATTTAAGAATCTGAAGTTCTGGACTGCGAAAGCTCACTCAGTGGTGCATTCGCACTGCAACAGGGGGCTGTGTCATTAGGCCGCTAACACCGATTTTTTTTATTGTTGCTGGTTTACATTTTTCCTCGCCAAAACCAACCAACCAACCAACAAAACTCTTCCATATGAAAAGTTCTTGGGAAGTGCCCCATGCTTTCCCCATCCCAAACATGTCCTCCCTGTCCCCACGGGGTCTGCAGATGCCCATTTGACAGAGACTGAGTTACACAAGTCCAGAACCTAAGGTAGAAGCAAACTGATTGTTCTAGAGAAAGACCTCTTCTCCACGTTTTGATGATGAGGGTTCCGTGATGCCCTTGCAACACTAGTGGATCATAACCGTTCTCCCCCGGGGCCTGGGGACCCCACCAAGAGCTGCAGGCAGAGCTCCATGGGGCCAGGTGGGCGCCCCAGGAGAGGCCCCGAGCCCTCGGCAAGCTGAGGATGTGCTGCCCCTCCGTCCCCAGGTGGTGGACCCCAGAGCACCCTGTGCCTGGATCCAGTGCAGCCATGTGACCTGCATGCACACCTGTGTCCCCTTGCAAATGGACAGTGTGGCCCCCACCTTCCGTGCACCTGACGTTAATGGCAAGAGTACGCACAGCCCACAGGGTCCTCCATAAATAGAAGCTAATTTAAAATCACACCGCCATTGTCAGGTGTTGGTTCATGCTCCTTTCTTCTCAGGGAGGGCTACAGGGGCTCAGAAAGCCCGTAAACAAGAGAGGAGGACAGTGGGGCCGGAGAGGGAATAAACACAAGGGCCAGGGCATGAAACAGACCTGGACAAGCCTCAGGTCACCCACCCAGTCCTGGGACCAGCTGCACGGCGTGGCCCACGTGGGTTTGGAGCTCATGGCTCTCCGTGTGAGAGTCGCTCCCCAACCCCTGGGTCCTTGGCTTGGGCTGGAGGTTATGTGAACTTGGGGTACAGACCTACCTGCAGGACTGTTTACCTCGAACAATTGAAAATTTAAAATTCCATTTTAATGTTTGTTAACCAAACATCCCTATGTAAGCAATTGATTTGGAAATGTCAGGTAGCAGTTGATATGTAAAGTTCCAGGATGTGGAAAGAGGAAGCCGACCGGTCCTCCCCGTGCCCGCCCAGCCCACACCCTCTGTCGGGCACCTGGCGCATTTCTGCCCCGGGGTTCCTACCCAGCTTGAGGGACCTCAGCCGCGGCGTTTCCAACCGCCACCAGAGGGAAACGCGAGCCCATCCAGGATTCACAGGGTCTCCAAGAGAAAAGCAGAGGAGTATAGATATTCCTGTTTGTTCTGGAAAAGCTCAAGCCTCTCAGAAGTCAAGAAAATAGGAAAATAAATCTCCATATGCCCTCCTCCGAGCCCTAACAGTGTCCAGTCTTTGGCCAATTTTGTTATATTCATCCCACCTATAAACTCCTGTTTTCTTAAAGTATCTTTTATAAAAAAGATTTTATTTGTTTATTTGAGAGAGAGAGAAAGAGCAAGAGCACAGGTGGTGGGGAGGGGCCGAGAGAGAAGCAGATGCCCCGCTGAGCAGGGAGCGCAATGCACTTGATCCCAGGACCCTGAGATCACGACCTGAGCCGGAGGCAGATGCTCAACCCCCTGAGGCACCCAGGTGCCCCTTTCTTAAAGGATCTCGGAGCATGAGCCCTGATGCTGCACTCTCTCACCTTCAGGAGACACGTCACCGGGCAACCTCAGACGTCTCTGCTTCTGCGCATCAGGAAGCCTCCCAGTCTGCACTGTTCCCTGCAATTGATTGAAGGCGAGTCTGAAATGAAACTTTTTGTCAGCTTGCACCCAGACCCCGAGCAGTATGTTTACACTGCAGACCAGCTCTCCCGGGACACCCACGTGTGACCCAGGCAGGACCCTGCAGGGTCAGCGCTCCCCGAAACTCAGACAGGTGTTTCTGCGGCTCGGTTCTGGCACGGGTCCCTCTAGTGGCTGACAGAAGAAGTGCACAGGCCTCCAACTTCGCACAAAACCTCTTAAAACAGGTGCCCTGAAGGGCTCGGGATGGAGGAGAGGGCAGGGCACCCAGGCATTGATGATGCAAGCCCCCGATTAATGATGCTACCCTCCGTAAACGCTTAAATATCACAGGTCATTTGAATTCTGCTTTCTACTCAATTCTTGGCTTTTGTGTTAATATCAAAGTAGTAGATTCCTCTGAAAAAAATCTGAGTAAAACAGATATCCCAGGAAAATGCACGATTTTTATCCAAGGGGCTCACTAATGCCTGAGCTCAGGGCCGAGCTGACAGATGGCCCCACTTTGAAGGGATAGGTAGAGCAGGAGAGCAGGTGAACGTGACCGGAGCCCTGGCCCCATTCTACAGCGCTGTCCTTCCCTCCCTCCTGGCCCTGTCTTTCTGACCCATCTGCTCCCAGCGCCTATTTTGCTGCTGCTTTTTCTGCGTCCGTGTGACCCATTTTAAGCTATCCTTAGAGTAAGATGGGCTATGAAATAATGCAAACATAGAAGGAAGGAGCGCCCATGGCTGAGGGCTTCCCGCCATGTGCTGGAGGCCAGGCCGGGAGATCTGACCATCATCACACCCGACGGACAGCGCAGTGAGCTGGTGGGGCTGCCGGTCGCTCATCGAGGTGGGCGCTGAACCTCCCAGGTCGCAGCAGGTGTACAACGGGCTCCAGCCGGTGCTCCAGGCCCCCGCCGGCCCCCCTGTTTCGCTCCCATCGGAAGTGCCTGCAAGCATCAGGGACAGGCTCCTGTCCTTGGATCACAGGTGGTGGCTTGTTTGCTAAGGAGCCTGGAGGGAGCAATTGCCAGGGCCTTTGATGGTCTTCAGGAATGCTCTTCCGTGACCATCACAAAACTCTGTACCACCCCAAACCATCCACCAAGTTAGGTTTCCTCTCTGCAGTGCTCCGGCTGCCCACGGAGCTAACCGCTCTCACGGGGCGGTCACACCGTCCCCGGCGTGGGCCACTCTGCTGGTGTACATGCTCTGTGTCCAGGCTGTTCATTGTCAGGCGCCCGCTGCTAGCCCAGAGCCTGCAGGACGGTGCCCAGAAAGACCCGACGCCTGACGCTGAGCACACAACGGGGGAGGTCAGCAGCATTCAAGAGAGGTAGGAACAGAGGTGACGAGGCCTGAGACGTGGGTGGGTGACCAGGGGACACCGGGGGAAGGGAGCCCAGCTGGGAGGTCAAACAGGAAGGAGGGCGTCTGTGCTCCCAGGAAGAGTCGCGTGCGCTCTCCCAGGCACCTGGGCCTCGCCCCAGCTGAGGGGGACTGTGAGATTGTGGGAGTTTCAGATGGCAGCGTGCGTTTGCCCCACATCTGGGGACTCCAGCCGTGAAGGCCAGGAACCACCGCCTAGCCCAGCAGCCAGCAGAGCAAGGCCACCCCAGGGTCAGGGGCACTCTGGAGCCTCCTCCACATTCCTACTATAAAAGTCATACCTGCCCTGAGACGTCAGGGGTGCGGATGATTGCTTTTATACTAAAACAAGAACAGAGATACTGAGTAGATGGCAAAATGCAAACATTTTTCAAGAATAGACAAGGACACCAAAATATGATTGCTTGCATTACTAATATTTGGCCATGATGTTGCATCATAGCAACCCTACCAGCTACCCCTTCCAGTCCCTTCGGAGAACCTGTTAAGGGTCATCTCTCCTTATGGGAATGTCAGCGTTAAGGTTAGAGAGGTCCTGGGCCAGACTCTCTCAATGACCCAGGAGCCACCGACTTCAGGGACACACCCCTGTTTGGGTCACACATGCCCACGTGCCTAGTGTGGGATTTCCTCTGAAGGAAAAAAGTTCTCTCTCAACCCTGAAAAGTGTCCTCCATCCCCTAAGAGTACATGTGGCCCCAGACTGTGAAATTATGGCAGAAAAATCCAAGGTCTTTTAGGAATACATTCTCAAATGCAAGTAACACTGAGAGAAGAACTTTTTTATTTTTTAATCACTGGTGATAGATTTTTAAAAACTATTTTGGAAATGAAAACACAAAACTTTGAAAAACCCTCTGAGGACTCTGAGACCTTCTGGAATACTTTCATGATATCTGCAGATGCAGCATGAGACACCCTGACCTTCAGAATCTACAGAAGTAATGTAATAAAACTAGGACAAATACCAGAAGCCCTTCAACTACTCTGACTTTTTCTTTCTTTCTTTTTTAAGATTTTATTTATTTATTTGAGAAAGAGCGAGCACAAGCAGGGGGGAATGGCACGCAGAGGGAGAAGCAGGCTCCCCGCTGGGCAGGGAGCCTGGTGCGGGGCTTGATCCCAGGACCCTCGGGATGATGACCTGAGCCGAAGGCAGATGCTTCACCGATTGAGCCACCCAGGCGCCCCACAACTACTCAGACTTTGCACTATATTTATTATTTGCCTTCAGGAGATGATGTAGCAGGAGATTAAGAATAAAGGATCGGGAGATTTCTGTTTCTGGCTCAGATGGAGCAGCTCCTCAGGTCTAACACTCTGCCAGAGAGCATCGGAAAAAGGCAAGGAAAGTCTGTGTGATGCCCCGGAGAGCTGTCAGGTGGCCAGGACTTTAGGGGCTAATATCTGCAAGAAAAGAGAAGAGATGTGGGAGCCTACATGGGGCTGGCACTTTCCCTTCAGGCATTTGCTGATTCCTAACACAAGGGTAAGCCTGAGAGCTCCAGGTCCCTGCAAAGAGGCAGCAAACCACCCGAGTTTTTGGAAATCCCACAGGCCTAGAAAGACAAAAACTGGAAGTCAGGAGCGCCAAGTCAGCGAGGTCTAAAGGGCCAGTTCCAGAGAAGAGCCACAGGGAGTTTGCCAGATGTTTATGATGTGTAGTCAGAAGGCAGAAAAACTAAACAGAAAGTCACCAAAAAGCAAAGTGAATCTTAGGCAGTGTATCAATTTTTAGTGTGCAAAACAAATGATCATAGACATAATGGCTATTGAACACGCAAGCACACGTGTATCATGCCACAGGAACAAAGATGCCTCTGTTGACCAAATTCTACCCAAGCTCCCACGGACTCTTGCAACTAGAACTGACTTTCAGAATCCTTGTTTGTGCACTGTACAACTTAACAAGAATCCTGCTAAGTCAAGATCTTTAGAGAAAGAGAACCGGAGAAGATAGATGATAGATAGATAGATAGATAGATAGATAGATAGATAGATAGATAGATAGATGATAGATAGATAGATATAGATAGATAGATGATAGATAGATAGATAGATAGATAGATAGATAGATAGATAGATAGATGATAGATATAGATAGATAGATAGTTGGAAATTTATTACAGGATTGGCTCATGCGGTTATGCAGCTGAGAAGTCTGAGCATTTCTGTCTGCAAACTGGAGACCCAGGACAGCTGGTGGTCTGATTCAGTGGCAGAGACGGGCTGGGAATCTGAGTGTTGGGGGTGATGCTAAGTCCCAGTCTGAGTCCAAATGCCCTAGAACCAGGAGTACAGATGCCCTAGGGCAGGAAATAGATGTCTCAGCTCAAGCAGAGAGAGCAAATTCTCCCATCCTCTGACTTTTTGTTGTGTTCAGGCTCCCAGTGGGTTGGATAATGCCCACTTGCACTGGTGAGGGTATCTTCTTAATTTGGTCTACTGATTCCCATGCTAATCTCCACTGGAAACACCCTCATAGACACACCCAGAAATAATGTTTCACCAGCCATGTGAGCATCCCTTAGCCAGTCAAGGTGACCTGTAAAATTAATCACCATTCCCCTGCTTGTCACCTGGGCACCCACATGCATCCCCTTAAACCAAACCTAATCTCTAAGGAGGTCATAATTTTGCCTAACATGATATAACCATCCTGCATACACTAGAAATGCACTAATCCCTTCCCCAGAAGAGGAGGGATAGTCCTTGAGTGATATTTACTCTTCTCCTGATAGCTCATAACTTAAATACTATGATGTAAAGTTAACGATACTTAAACACTTATATAACGTGAATAAAACTTATTTTACATGATAAGGAAATACGAGAGGAAAGAAAACAAGGATATTTGCCTGATATAAGTGTGTATACATGCAAAGGTATCTGTGATAAGATGAGGAGGAAAAGCTCATGACAATTACAGCTCTCATCTCTGCAACTGGTCACGTGGTCATCACTGGTACTTAGAATTACCTTCTCCCACTACCTGTTCAGTGTTCCCTTGGCCTTCAGCAAGCACCTCAGCTGGTTATGGTGCTCTCCTGGCAGGGTGACCCAAACCTTCATTCCTGGAGGGTCTAGGCCTCTAATAGCCCTCCTGGATTGGGTTTAGTTCTCCACAGACCTTCATCACAGGGCACAGTGATACCAAGAGATCCCTGAAGGGACCTCCTGTATCCTGGACATATTCTTCCTCACCTTCACTGTGGAGCAGCTGTCCAGATTCTCCTTGGTGGTCAGAATCAATCACCACAGCCAACACTATAACTCCCTTCTTTGCCTATTGAGTCAGAGACATGAGGAGCCCAAAGTGCCCAGGGAATGGTGCCATGTTGGAGATTCAGTGTTGGCCAATTGGGACTCAGCAGTGGCCGTCACCTGGGTCAGTCTTCAAGAGTGGGAATGAGCAAATGAGAAGAAGAGCCACAGAGTATGAGAAAAATATTTGCAAAAGATACTTCTGAGGAAGGACTGTCACCAAAGTGTACAAAGAACTGTTAAAACTCAACTATGAGAAAACACACAACCTGATTGAAGAATAGGTCAAACATCCCAACCTCACCAAAGAAGATAAACAGATGCAAACAATCATATTCATCAGGGAAATGCAAATTAAAACAATGAGATACCATTACACACCTAGCATAATGACCAAAAAACCCTACACATGGATGTTTATAGCAACTTTATTCATAATTGTCAAAATTTGGAAGCAACCAAGATACCCTTTAGTAGCTGAGTGGATAAATAAACTGTGGTCCATCCAGACAATGGACTCTTACTCAGGGCTAAAGAGAAATGGGCTATCAAGCCATGCAAAGAGAAGGAGGAAACCTAAATGAATGTTACTGAGGAAAGGCAATCTGAAGAAGATACATACCATTTAGTTCCAAATATATGACATTCTAGAAAAGGCTAAACTATGGAGACAGTAAAGAGATCAGTAGTTGCCAGAGGCTGGTGGGGAAGGACAAGGAATAAATAGGCAGAGCACAGGGGATTTTTAGGGCAGTGAACATACTCTGTACGATACCATAATGATGGAGACATGTCACAATTTGTTCAAACCCATACAATGTACAGGTCCAAGAGTGAACCATAATGTAAATTATGGACTTTGGGTGATGATGATGTGTCAGTGTAGGTTCATCAATTGTAAGAGATGGACCCCTCTGGTGGGGGATGTTGATAATGGGGGAGACTGTTTGTATGGGAGGCAGGGCACATATGGGAAATTTTAGGACCTTCCTCTCATTTTTGCTGTAAACCTAAAACTGTTACAAAAAACTAAGGTCTTGATAAAAAAAATTCAAATGAGGGGAGCGCCTGGGTGGCTCGGTCGTTAAGCATCTGCCTTCGGCTCAGGTCATGATCCCAGGGTCCTGGGATCGACAAGCCCTGTATTGGGCTCCCTGCTCTGCAGGAAACCTCCTTCTCCCTCTTTTACTCCCCCTGCTTGTGTTCCCTCTCTCACTGTGTCTCTCTCTGTCAAATAAATAAATAAAATCTTTGAAAAAAATTCAAATGAATTTCCTTATAAAATTCTAGCAAAGCAAAATTAAAAGGGTCTATATGGTCAATCACTATTCTTGCTGAACTTATGTAAATAATTGGGCCAAGTTTAATGAAATTTGACTTGTTTTGCAAACAAATTGATCTTTTATCTTTGATGAAAATGGGGGTGATTGTAAGGAAAGAATTCTGTTTCAATATAAAAGTTATAGCATACCCTTGTGGGTTATTGAACAGTGTATCGTGTGTCCTAGTTTTTTTTTTTAAGACCCAAGATAAGGAGCTCAAGAACCCATCCAGTTTACACTGGTTCTTGGAGCACGCCCATGGCCCCTTTTCCTTGTCCTAAAGTAACCTCCTGGTGTCAGGGGCTGAATTTGCTTCATTTTGATGTTCAGTCTCCACCCCAAAGTGAACATAGGGTGTCTATTACATATGTGTTTGCTCAATGTGCATGCTCTACCTTCCTCATGGATATTCATGTCTCCCTTGACCTTTACATGAATATGTATATAATCTTATCTCTTATGATTATAAAAACTTGTTCTCTCCCCCTTTGGGGATGTGGATTTGAGACTTGCCCTCCCATCTCGTCGTTTGGCTGCCTCTCGAATAACTCTTTCCTTACTGCATATCTGATGTCTCAGTGATGGGCTTTTCTGTGCATCAGGTGGATGGACTTGGGTTCAGTTATAAGAACATCCAATGCTATCCCCAGAGTCATTCAAACTACAGACCAGAAAATTCATCAAAATTGCCACTGCCTGTCCTCACTCCACCATCAAAAGATGCTTCAAGACCAATATCTCCTAGCTTGACTGCTTTCTGGACTCCAAAATGGGTTTATAATTTGTTCTACAAGGATTGCTTATTTTGGCTTGAAATATAGTAAAATAATTTATAACCACTAAGCTGTTAGAGGGGCAAAATATAATACATAACATATTTGATTAATTTTTTTAAAGACAAGAATGAAGAGAATTAATGGAGAAAATAAATGTAGGGCAAAAGGAAAACCAATAGTTAGATGATAAGAAGTAAATCTAAAGATATTGTGAATTTTATTTAACATAAATGGGTTAAAGAATCCAATTAAAAGACAAAGATTGCCAGACTGGATAAAAAGAAAACCACACACACTTGTTGCTGCTTTCAAGATACACTACCTAAACATAAGGGCAGAGAAAATACAACGTGGACTATTGGAAAAGATAAACGGAAATATTAACCAGAGAAAAGGTGGCTGATCTATCTGATACTGTCAGATGAAGTAGACTTTAAGGTAAGACACATTACCAGAGATGAAGAGAGTCACTTCACTATGATAAATGGGTCAAACCACCAGGAAGTTATATAACAATATAAATGCATATGCACCTAATAACATAGATTCAAAATATGTAAAAGAAAAAGCTCCTTCAAGTTTCCACAGGGAGATTATTATCAAACTACCATTGGTGGTGATGAGGTGGGGTATTGGTGAAGAGATAAATGGGAAGTGCTCTGTCCTAAACTGGAGCTGGATTAGGACTAGACAACTCAATAGACATGAATTGATTTTGTCTTGGATGAAAAATAATTAAGTGTTAAGTGGAAGGGCTGGTGTCTATTTAAAATTATATTACAGTGTGGCTAAATAGAGAGTGTGCTGGTAAATATCCCACTTCACAGATGATGTAAAGTTCTTCCAGGTGGCAAAATGCATGCAAATTCCTCCATGCACTGTAAGCCAATTAAAAGATGGCAGATGAGCCTCAGTTACATTTTTATATTTAGGGAATACATAACCCAAATTCTGCATACACAGTAACTATGAGGAATCAGTTATAAAGGCAATAAAGAGCAATTGTATATTGTTCCCACAGACATTGGCTTCATCTGCTGCCTCTAAACTAACACAGCTAACAACATCTGGGTAAGCACCATAATGAAGTCAATTTTGGAAACAAAGCAAACATCATTATGACCTCATCCAAAGCCATTACACAACTGCATCCTGAGTTCTGTGGTATTTTCCTCACTGTGTCCATGGGCAAGGAGGAGAAGGAAGACCTAGGGGAAGAGATATAAAACATTTAGGGGCTATTATAATAGACTTTAAAAATAACTGGACTCATTAGTCTGCCAAGTTCTAGAAAGGTAAAGAGAAAATGTTAGAATCTATAAAACCACGGATATTAGGCTTAGGGCAAGTCCAGACTTTTTCATTCAATCTTGGTATATGGGTGAGTTTCCTATTGCTGCCATAACAAATTACCACAAAATTAGTGGCTTAAAACAGTAAAATCTATTCTCTCCTGGTTCTATAGCATGGGAGTCTGGTGGCTGTCGGCAGGGCTGTGTTCCTCCTGGAGGGCTCTAGGGGAGAATCTGTGTCCTTGCTCTTTCCCATTGGGAGCCCCTGGCCCCTTTTTCCATCTTCAAAGCCAGCACCAGTCAGCTCCGTCTTTGCAGACTCGGGGGCTTCGACAACAGACACATACGTCCTCAGAGCTCTGGAAGCAGGAAGTCCTAGATGGAGGTGTTGTCGGGTTGGTTTCTAGAGTGTCCCCCCCTTCCCTGGCTGGAGACAGCCGCTTTCCCCTTGTGGTGCAGAGAGTGTGAGCCACAGTCCCATGGGCTTGGGGCCCCACCCTGTTGACTGAGTTTAACCTTAATTACCTCCTGAAGTCCCTAGATCTAGTTACAGTCACACTGGGAGCTAGGGCTTCAACCGGTGCATTTTGGGGAGACACAGTTCCGTCTGCAGCACAGGATGACTCCTCTTCACGGCATATCCTTCTGATCTCTCTAGCTTCCTTCTTCCTGTTTTAAGGATTCCTGTGATTACAACAGGCTAACCCGGACAATCCAGGACAATCCTCCCATGTCTGAACACAGCAGTTTTAGGACAATCAACACCAGAAGTGCTCCTTTTTATTAAACGTGATAAAAACATGCAACATAAGATTTACCATCCTAGTCATTTTTAAGGGTACGGTAGTGTTAACTCTATGCACATCGTTGCGTAACAGACCTCTAGAACTTTTTACCTCGAGAAACTGAAAGTCTGTCCCCGCTAAACAGCTCCACCCCAGGCCCAGGAGCCCCGTGTGCTGAGAGTTGGACTGCTCTCCGTACGCTTGGACGAAGAGCTGTGTTGTATTTGCCTTTTCCCAACTGGCTTGCTTAGCCTGACACTCTTGAGGCTCAGCCACATGGATATTAATTTCCTTCTTTCTTAGGCTGGATCACATTCCACGGTGTGTCTACACCACATTTGTCTATCCAGCCACCCATCGATGTGCATCTGGGTTGCTTCCATCTTTGGTCTATCGCGAGTCATGCTGCTGTGAACTCGGGTGTGTGAATATCTCTCTGAGACCCTGTTTTCATTCTCTGGGGTTCGTTCCCAGAAGCGGGGTTGCTGGATCATGGTAACTGTTGGGAGAGGCCAACTCATGTGCGGGCTTTCGAGCCCGACTCGGCCACATGGGGATGGGCCGGGGGCTCGGAGCAGCCCCTCCCCAGGAGGCAGAGTCCTCGCAGCCCGCGCTGGGCTCACCCCCGCCTGCAACGTCGGCCCCCGTGTCCGACGCCGTGCGTTCCTGTGTTCTGCTTGAGCGTGTGCACCACATGGCACCCGGCCCACCCACCACTCTCTCTGTGCCCTGCGCGAAGGGTGCGGGGTCCCTCCGCTGCCACACAAGAGGGGTGAGTGCGGACCAGCGGCCCTGTGTCTGCTACTGGGAGGGCCTTGCGGGTCCGGGGAAGCGATGCCCACTTCTGGAGCTGATTCCTCTTGTCTCTGTGGGGAAAGCTCACTCCACCCAGCACCTCACTGTGCTCTGTTTTCCCTGGTCACTTCGATACCAAGATGCGGTGGGCAGAAGACTTCTGACTTCTGCTCCTGGTGCCAGGAAAAGATGCCACTTGCTGGGCAGTTTGGTGCAGTGAGTGGGGTCACCAGCGGAGCCCACCCGGGCTTGGGGGAAACAGAAGGGCTCCTCAGCCCCAGTGCCCCGGGGGATGCCTGCTCCCAGGGGGGATGGGCTGAGGACGTGCTCTCTGGACACTGGGGTACTCCTGTGGTGTCCCAGGGCTTGCAGACGACGTCCAAGGGAACTCAGGGGCCTCATGCAGAGATGTTTTCACTCTACACAAGACCACTGAGGGGGTAGCTGAGAATACAGTTATCGAAAGGAGACCCATCTCAAAGACCAGATTCCACAACTGGAGGACAGACAGGGATGGAAGCCAGGAAGTCCCCTGCAGCCTGGTGTGTGTTTGCTGAAAAGGGACACTGCAGACCCAAATGTCTCTGGGGCACAGTGGCACAGTTAGAGAAGGGACAGAGGCCTCCGGGTCCCCACCTGGGGCCCCCGGTCCTTCACTCCTGTCAGGACAAAACAGAGGGACTTCGGACTCTTCCTGGGCTCTCTGTCCTGGTGCTCACATGACACTTTTTCCAGGCCCCCCTTAGGGTAGGTTTAAATGGATGACACTGGGGGGGACTTGGGGCAAACATGATGAGCCATGACCGACAGACGCTGATACGCCTGTTGGGGGGGCAGGGGACCGTGGATCCCCCGGCAGAGAGCATTAGAGGTACTGACATTTTGGCGGCTTGTGGCACAGAGCGTCACTGCGCTTGAGCGGCCATGTGCCCTCAGCAAAGAATGGGAGTCAGGACACTGGGGTGTGTCCACTCCCTCCCAGCCACCTCGGTTACCCAAACCCGGCAGGCGGTCCTGTGTGCCGGGAGGAAGGGGGACAGCGCTTTGTTAATTCAGGACTTGCTGTAGACGGGAGGGTTAAGCACCCCGTCACGAGTTAGCCGCCCAGGCTGGCTGATCCAAAAGGCCCCCGGGACCTAGAAACCGACAAGGTCCCATCCCAGGCTGAACGGCCTCGTGGTGCCAGGTGTCATCACTGACTCTGTCACTGGCCGTCCATTCCCCAGATGGGAAAGTCGTGTCGGCTTTCTCTGGCCTACCGAGGAACAGGTGGGGACAGGGCTGTCCTCCGTCACCCCCACGCTGACGTCCCTGAACTCAACGCGGAGTGTGATTTTGAGGGTGTGTCAGCCGCGTTCAGGATGTGACTTCCCTCCCTGGGTTAAGGGTCCAGTGAAACAGCAGGGGCAGGGGCTCCCCAGGGAAGTGGGAAGGCTCCTCCGGCCTGGAGGTTCGTGGGGCAGGCGGGGGGGTGTGTCTTCTCCTACGGAGGCTGCGCTGTGCCCGGCGCCACGACACCCCAGTACAAGGCAGGACGGTCGTGCTGAGCCGAGGCGAACTTAGACGTGTGGGTCTGCGGCCCAGAATGAAGTCTCTCGGCCCCATCCCGCTGTAGCAGCCTGGCTCACTGAACTCGCCAGGCAGGGGTGATGGGTAACTACACAGCTCTCGATTATCCACTGGCAGAACCGCGGCACTTGCCTCCCTGCGGGCACCTCCGCTGTGCACGTGTGGCTACTGGGGACGGCGGAAGCTGCCCGGAGCCCTGCTTGGGCGGGAGGTCAGCGGCTGCACCCCGGCAGCCCCTCCAGACCCACTTGGATGCCTTATCTCAGGCACCTGGGGATCCTGGTGGAGGATCCTCCGTCTCCAGCCCCCCAGCTGGGCCGTCTGGGCTCTGGGGTTTCTATGCCTTTCATCGTCTTCGAGCTATTTTACAACCCGGTCAAACGGAGAGAACCATGGGAGTGTGAGTTAGTCATGGTCGGCAGGTGCACAGGGGGCCGTGGGTGGGGGAACCGCGGGCCCTCCCAGAAGCCAGCGCACGTCTTGAGTGAGCTCGCTGACGGCGGCCTCCTCGTTGCTGTTCTCAGGATTCTCCCTGGAACTGGCTTTTAGCTCCCTACTGGTCCCTCCATTACTCAATGACTACAATCACATCTCTGACACATGTTTACTTATATTTGCATACGGAAGTCACGAGCTTACCTTCAGCAAAGATTAGACTTGAGCAAAATCCGTAAGAGTAGAGTGTAGAATAGACTGGAAGATTCACAAGAGCTTTTTGACAACTGAGACCAAGGTAGCAGGAATTCTGTTCTGCTCAGCCCAGGGCCCTGGGGGCTGCCCGGGGATGGGGGGGTCTTTCAGCCTCTATCTTTTATTTGTTTGCTTGTTTGTTTAGAGAAAGTGTGAGCATGGGGAGGAGCAGAGGGAGAGGGAGAGAGAGAAGCCCAAGCAGAGTCCTCCCTGAGCACAGAGTCTGAGAGGTGGGTCTTGAACTCATGACCTTGAGATCATGACCTGAGCCAGAATCAAGAGTCAGACACTTACCCGACTGAGCCACCCACGCGTCCCTCAGCCTCTATCTTTAAAAATAATTTGATGAAGGGGCACCTGGGTGGCTCAGTTGGTTAAGCATCTGCCTTTGGCTCAGGTCATGATCTCAGGGTCCTGGAATCGAGTCTTGAGTCGGGCTGTGCACTCATTGGGGAGTCTGCTTGAGATTCTCTCTCCCTTTCCCTCTGCCTCTCCCCCTGCTTGTGCTCTCTCTCTCCATTTCTTGCTCTGTCAAATAAATAAATAAAATCTTAAAAAAAAATAATTTGATGAAAAAATTGCAGACTCAATGCTATGAATTATCTAC
The DNA here is from genome assembly GCF_004348235.1 of Phoca vitulina. Classification (NCBI taxonomy): domain Eukaryota; kingdom Metazoa; phylum Chordata; class Mammalia; order Carnivora; family Phocidae; genus Phoca; species Phoca vitulina. The sequence continues at coordinate 3,688,377 of NW_022589753.1, read as the reverse complement.
GGTCCCTAGAGGGAGTCAGATCTGGGTGTCGTGAAATGTCTGGAGTCAGGACAGGCTTGGGTTCCTGTGAGCATTTTGCTGTCACCTCGGGAAGCTGCAGAGCTGGACTGAGCCCTGTGGAGACTGCCATTGGCTGGGGGAACAGAGGCCACCAGGCCCCGCTGCCTTGGTACCAAGAGGTGACAAGAGGCCCTCTTCCCTCCCCTGCAGAAGCCCTGGGCTCTGAACCTCGACCCCCAACTCAGATGCAGATGTTGAGTCCAAACAGCTCAGGCAGAGGGAGGACAGGGCCTTACCTGCCTGAACCTGACCTGGGCAAGTGGCGGGGTGGGGGGTTGTGTGATAAAACACATCAGTAGAGAGAAAGAGGGTCCGTAGGAGGGACACTCAGAGAACCAGGGAGCAAAATCAGACATGCAGGGAGAGACAGAGACAGAGAGAGAGACATGGAACACAATCCGAAGACACAGAGACACATAGAGACACACAGTCTCTCACACAAGGGTCGGCACCCACCTGCCCCCCCCCCCAACACTCACACCGGGCGCAGCCTCATGGCTTCCTCCAGGTGTCCTGGGTGTCCCCATCCCAACTCGCAGGATCCCGTGCTTTGCAGCCTGTTCCTTCCTGGTAAGAGCACACACCCTGCCAGGTGGCATGGCGCTTTGCATTGGATTTCAGTGATTTCAGCCCTGAGGCTACAGGAAGTAAGGGTCTCCTTCAGGGCACACCCGGGAGCTCACAGAACCGGTGCTTGAGCTAGGGGCTCCAGCTGGGACCCCGTCTGTCTCTCCCACTGCTTTGTTCAGTGACATTAACAGCAACCAACTCACATCACTCTATTCCTTACATTCCTACCAAATGTTCAAAAGAACCACATACAGAGCCACTGAGCTCCTTGCTTCTTTAGGGGTAGACTGGAAGGATCCAATGCAGGTATTTTGTGCATCTGTAAACACTTCATGCTATGGACTATCATGCTCTTTACTCCAGGGAAAACAACAATTAGTGTCTTATTTTTTATTTAAATTCAACTTAGTTAACATATACTGTATTTAAATTAGTTTCAGGGTAGAATTCAGTGATTCATCACTTGCATATAACACCCAGGGCTCATTACATCAAGTGCCCTCCTTAATGCCCATCCCCCAGTTACCCCATCCCCTCACCCACCTCCCCTCCAGCAACCCTCAGTTTGTTTCCTAGAATTAAGAGTCTCTTATGGTTTGTCTTCCTCTCTGTTTTTATATTATTTTTCCTTCCCTTCCCCTATGTTCATCTGTTTTGTTTCCTAAATTCCACATACGAGTGAAATCATATGGTATTTGTCTTTCTCTGACTGACTTGTTTCACTGAGCATAATACACTCTAGCTCAATCCACGTCATTGCAAATGGCAAGATTTCATTCTTTTTGATGGCTGAGTAATATTCCATTATAGAGAGATGATAGATAGATAGATAGATAGATAGATAGATAGATAGATAGATGATAGATAGATAGATGATAGCTAGATATTACATCTTCTTTATCCATTCATCTGTAAACAGACATCTCGGCTCTTTCCATAGTTTGGCTATTGTAGACATTTCTGCTGTACATATTGGGGTGCATGTGCCCCTTTAAATCACTGCATCTGTATCTTTGGGGTAAATACCTAGTAGTGCAATTGCTAGGTCATAGGGTAGCTCTATTTTTAACTTCCTGAGGAACCTCTACACTGTTTTCCAAAGTGGCTGTACCCACTTGCATTCCCACCAACAGTGTAAGAGGGTTCCCCTTTCTCTGCATCCTTACCGATATTTGTTTCCTGACTTGTTAATTTTAGCCATTCTGACTGGTGTGCGTTGGTATCTCATTGTGGTTTTGATTTGCGTTTCCTTGATGATGAGTGATGTTGAGTATCTTTTCATGTGTCTGTTGGCCATTTGTATGTCTTTGGAGAAATGTCTGTTCATGTCTTCTGTCCATTTCTTGACTGGATTTTTTGTTTTTTGGGGGTTGAGTTTGAGAAGTTCTTTATAGATTTTGGATACTAGCCCTTTATCTGATATGGTATTTGCAAATATCTTCTCCCATTCCATAGGTTGCCTTTTAGTTTTGTTGACTGTCTCCTTTGTTGTGCAGAAGTTTTCATCTTGATGAAGTCCCAATAGTTCATTTTTGCTTTTGTTTCGCTTGCCTTTGGAGACATGTCTTGAAAGAAGTTGCTGTGGCCAAAGTTGAAGAGGTTGCTGCCTGGGTTCTCCTCTAGGATTTTGATGGATCCTGTCTCACATTGAGGTCTTTCATTCATTTTGAGTTTATTTTTATGTATGGTGTAAGAAAGTGGTCTAGCTTCATTCTTCTGCATATGGCTGTCCAATTTTCCCAGCACCATTTGTTGAAAAGATTGTCCTTTTTCCATTGGATATTCTTTCCTACTTTGTCAGATTAGTTGGCCATAGAGTTGAGGGTCCATTTCTGGGCTCTCTATTCTGTTCCATTGATCTATGTCTCTGTTTTTGTGACAATACCATACTGTCTTGATGATGACAGCTCTGTAATACAGCTTCAAGTCTGGTATTGTGATGCCACCAGCTTTGCTTTTCTTTTTCAAAATTCCTCTGGCTATTCGGGGTCTTTTCTGGTTCCATACAAATTTTAGGATTGTTTGTTCCAGCTCTGTGAAAAATGCTGATGTATTTTGATAAGGATTGCACTGAATGTATAGACTGCTTTGGGTAGCATAGGCATTTTAACAAATTTCTTCTTCCAATCCATGAACATGGAATGTTTTTCCATTTCTTTGCATCTTCCTCAATTTCTTTCATAAATGCCCTATAGTTTTCAGAGTACAGATCTTTTACCTCTTCGGTTAGGTTTATTCCTAGGTATCTTATGGTTTTGGGTGCAATTGTAAATGTGATTCCTTAATTTCTCTTTCTTGTGCTTCATTGTTAGTGTATAGAAATGCCGCTGATTTCTGTGCATTGATTTTATATTCTGCCATGGTGCTGAATTCCTGTATGACTTCTAGCAATTTTGGAGTAGAGTCTTTTGGGTATCATGTCATCTGTGAAGAGTGAAAGTTTGACTTCTTTGCCCATTTGAATGTATTTTCTTTCTTTTTGATGTCTGACTGCTGAGGCTAGGACTTCCGGTACTACGTTGAACAACAGTAGTGAGAGTGGACATCCCTGTCATGTTCCTGACCTTAGTGGAAAAGCTCTCAGTTTCTCCCCATTGAGGATGATGTTCACTGTGGGTCTGTCATATATGATTTTCATGATACTGAGGTATGTTCCCTTTATCCCTACACTGTGGAGAATTTTTATCAAGAAAGGATGCTGTATTTTGTCAAATGCTTTTTCTGCATCTATTCAGAGGATCATATGGTTCTTGTCCTTTCTTTCATTAATGTGGTGTGTCATGTTGATTGATTTGCAGATGTTGAACAACCGTTGCAGCCCAGGAATAAATCCCACTTGGTCATGGTGAATAATCCTTCTAATGTACTGTTGGATCCTATTGGCTAGTAACTTGGTGAGAATTTTGGCATTCATGATCATCAGGGATATTGGTCTATAATTGTCCTTCTTAGAGGGGTCTTTGTCTGGTTTTGGCATCAAGGTAATGGTGGCCTCAGAATGAGTTCAGACATTTTCCTTCCATTTGTATTTTTTGAAACAGTTTCAGAAGAATAGGTATTAATTCTTCTTTAAATGTTTGGTAGAATTCCCCTGGGAAGCCATCTAGCTCTGGACTCTTGTTTGTTGAGAAATTTTTGATTACTGATATAATTTCTTTGCTGGTTATGGGTTTGTTCGGGTTTTCTATTTCTTCCTGTTTCAGTTTTGATAGTTTATATGTTCCTAGGAATGCATCCATTTCTTCCAGATTGCCTAATTTGTCGGCATATAGTTTCTCATAATATGTTCTTAAAATTGTTCATATTTCCTTGGTGTTGGTTGTGATCGCTCCTCTTTCATTCATGATTTTATTAATTTGGGTCCTTTCTATTTTCTTTTTGATAAGTCTGCCTAGGTGTTTATTGATCTTATTAATTCTTTCAAAGAACCAGCTTCTAGTTTCATTGATCTGTTCTCTCTTCTTTTGGTTTCTATTTCATTGATTTCTGCTCTAATCTTTATTATTTTCTCATCTCCTGCTTGGTTTAGGATTTATTTGCTGTTCTTTCTCCAGCTCCTTTAGGAGTAAGGTTAGGTTGTGTATCTGAAACTTTTTTAGTTTCTTGAGAAAGGCTTATATTGCTATGGACTTCCCTTTTAGGACCGCCTTTGCTGCATCTCAAAGGTTTTTAACTGTTGTGTTTTCATTTTCATTTGTTTCCATGAATTTTTTTTAATTCTTCTTTAACTTCCTTGTTGACCCAACATTCTTTAGTAGGATGCTCTTTAACCTCCAAATATTTGAGTTCCTTCCAAATTTCCTCTTGTGATTGAGTTCAAGTTTCAAAGCACTGTGGTCTGAAAATATGCAAGGAATAATCCTAACCTTTTGGTGCCAATTGAGACCTGATTTGTGACACATGATGTGATCTGTTCTGGAGAATGTTCCAGGTGTACTCAAGAAGAATGTGTATTCTGTTGCTTTAGGATGGAATGCTCTGTATACACCTGTGAAGTCAGTCTGGTCCAGTGTGTCATTCAAAGCCCTTGTTTCCTTGTTGATCTTCTGCTTAGATGATCTGTCCATTACTGTAAGTGGGGTGTTAAAGTCCCTTACTATTATTGTATTATTATCAATGAGTTTCTTTAATTTTGTTATTAATTGGTTTATATAATTGGCTGCTCCCAAGTTATGAGCATAAATATTTATAATTGTTAGATCTTTTTGTTGGATAGACCCTTTAAGTATGATACAGTGTCCCTCTACGTCCCTTGGTACAGTTTTTGGTTTAAAATCTAGTTTGTCTGAAATAAGGATTGCTACCCCAGCTTTCTTTTGATGTCCATTAGCATGATAAATCATTCTAAACTCCCTCACTTTCAATCTGGTGGTGTCTGGGTCCAAAATGGGTCTTTGGTAAGCAGCATATTGACGGGTCTTTTTTTTCTTTTTTTTTTAATCCATTCTGATAGCCTATGTCTTTTGATTGGAGCATTGAGTCCATTTACATTCAGAGTAATTATTGAAAGATATGAATTTAGTGCCATTATATTGCCTGTCACAAAGTCACTGTTTCTGTATACTGTCTCTGTTACTTTTGGGCTCTCTCCTTGCTTACAGGATTCTCCTTTAATATTTGTTGCAGGGCTGGTTTAGTGATCATAAATTCTTTTAGTTTCTGTTTGTCCAGGAAATTCTTGATCTCTCTTTCCATTCAGAATGGTAACCTTGCTGGATAAAGTATTCTTGGCTGCATATTTTTCTCGTTTAGTACCCTGACTAATCATGCCAGCCTTTTCTAGCCTGCCAGGTCTCTGCAGATTGGTCTGCTTCCAGCCTTATGTGTCTACCCTTGTAGGTTGAAGACCCCTTGTCTCGAGCTGCTTTCAGGATTTTCTCTTTATCTCTGAGATTTGCAAGCTTCACTATTATATGTTGAGGTGTTGACCTATTTTTATTGATTTTTAGGAGGGCATCTCTGTGCCTCCTGGACTTGAATGCCTGTTTCCTTCCCCAGATTAGGGAAGTTCTCAGCTATATTTTGTTCAAATAAGTCTTCTGCCCCTCTCTCCCTCTCTTCATCTTCTGGGACTCCCATTATACAGATATTATATTATATTATCAGTGAGCCCTCCCAGAAAAGCAGTCTCTTGTCTCCCTGGTTTCCATCCTAACTCTGTGTTCACCCAGCCTATGACTGGGCGTTTTTTATCTCAGGCACAGGATTTAATTTCAAAACTCCAAATTTTATGGACTCCTGTGGTGTGGACCTGAGCTATTCCTCCTAAGAGAGGGAGAGGGGTCTCATGTGCTTCTGCCTTTTGCTGGATCCTTCCCAGGAGAGCATTTGCAGGACAGTGCAGCAGTTTGCTGCAACACAGAGCAGAAAGCGGGCACTTAGACTTGCTGTTTGCCGCCGGCTTCCCCACTCCAATGCTTGGGAACTCTGCTGCACTCAGGCACCCCTGTTCTTCTTGTGACCCCAGGATCCTGAGAGCAAGCTGTCTCATCTGGGATTCTGTCCCATTTTGCCACCTGAGCACGCTTAATCCAGGGACATCCCCCTCTGAAGCAGACTTTTAGAAGATCCAGTTTTGCACTCTGTTGCTTATAATACTTTGTGGTAGCCTCCCCCCCCAATGCCGTCCTCATCTGTACCACCCAGATTCAAGTCTCCGCACCTCCTACCTTCCAAAAAGTGGACAGTTTTCTACTTGTAGAATTGCAGCATTTCTTGTCTCAGATCTCCAATTGATTTTGCAGGTGTTCCAAATGATTTAATAACTATCAATCTGTATTCAAGGGACCAGACAAACTTAGGGTCCCCTATTCCTCCACCATCTAACTCCTCCCTTAGTGTCTTTAAATATAATCAGACCAGAGAACCAATTCCAGAAACCCAGAACAAATTCAGAAAGCTCATCCTTAGCATTCTGTTCCTCTAGAACAAATCCCAGTGCCCAAATCTGTATTAGTCAAAGTTCTCCAGACAAACAGAACCAAGAGGATGTGTTTGTGTGTGTGTATAATATGTATATAATTATATAATATTAATATATGAATTAAATATATTATATGTTGTATATAACAATTATATGTATAATATATATTACATGAGGGGATTTATTATAGAAATTAGATCCACGTAGGTGTGGAGAACAAGAAGTCCTATGATCTGCTACTTATGAACTGGAGACCCAGAAAGCCAGTGGTGTAATTCAGTCCAAAGGCTGATAACTGGGGCCAGATGGTAGAATCCCAGTTTGAGTCCAAAACCCCAAGAACCAAGGGTGCCAATGTCCAAGTGCAGGAGATGGAAGTCTCAGCTCAAGCATACAGAAGGAGTTCATCTCCCTCCACCTTTTTGTTCTATCCAGGCCGTCCACAGATAGTTCAATGCCCACCCACATTGGTGATCCTCTTTACTGAGTCTTCTGAGTCAAACATCTCTTCCCAAGACACCCTCGCAGACACCCAGAAATAATATTCTCCCAGCCATCTGGGCATCCCATGGCCCAGTCAAGGTGACATATAAAATTAACATCACACCAGGGAGACTTTTATCACCCAAATGGGGATACTTTTGAGAGTGAGTTGGAGTGCTATTGATAATTATACCAGGACAACAAGCATAGAAAGGGCAGTCCCATGTCCACTGGGGGGCGTGGTCACAGACCTGACAACTGTCCTGTCCCAAAGCCCATTGTGTAGACATCTGCCAGCTCTAGCAGCAGAGGGGAGAGGAGAGGCCAGGGTCCCATATGGTCACACTGGCCGGGCATGACCCGTCCTTAGGGGACACATGTTCAGCAAGGGAGAGCCCCAGCCTACCTGGTTGTTTTATATTAGCCCAAAGAGGGCAGAGTGCAAAATTCATGTGCTTTTATGAGCTGAAACAAACCCTTGCTTCCTGTTGCTTCAGCTGCAGACCCTTTTCCTTCAAGGAGGGCCTCCCTCTCCTTCCTGAGTTGAGGGTCTCTGCCAGAAATGCTGGGACTCTGTCGCCACCTTCCTGCAGCCACTAGAGGGTCACCTAATCAGTGCTGTGACCCATATACTCCATCAAAAGAAGCAAATTGTTTTTTCAAAAGACAGATAGATTTATTTATTTATTTATTTATTTATTTATTTATTTATTTGAAAGAGAGAGAGAGGGAACACAAGAGCAGGGGGAGGGGCAGAGGGGGAGAGGGAATCCTAAGCAGATTCCCCACTGAGCATGGAGCCTGACGTAGGGCTCAGTCTCACAACCCTGAGATCACGACCTGAGCTGAAACCAAGAGTTCGGACGCTCAACCCACTGAGCCACCCAGACGCCCTAAAGCAAATTGTTGTTGAGAAAGATCAAGGTTCTCAATTCTGGTGCCCTCAGCATCAGGAGTGAGCATGAGATCATCTTTGCCACCATCACTGGCCTCAGAGGGAGAATCATCTGCCACCAGGACTTATTCCTCCACTGCGGTCTCTCATGACTGAGACGACCACAGAGGCCTGCAGGACTGGCTGGGTGGGGGGACGCAGAATATGCTCCCTAAACTGTGCAGGTTTCTGGCCGTGGGGGGCTGGGTTCTGGGGCACCCTCTCCTCCCTGTGCCGCAGAGATCCTGCCTGGAGCGCACGTGGCCCCCTGAGTGTCTTGGAGCTCCAGCAGCTGGAGGAGTCCTGCAGCTGCCCCGCCTCCCTCCCTGCAGACCCCGAGAATTGCTATGGGACCCTGCTCTGAGGTGGTGGCAAGTCCTTTTTTTTGCTCACAGAGGGACCATTCTGAGGCTGCCCCTTTACCCAGGGCGGCCCTGTGTCACTGATTGCCTGGGACAGTCCCAGGTACACCTGCCTCGTTGTCTTGAGACAGCACCTCCTTTCATTCTGGCGAGGGTCCAGTTTATAGGATAAGTAACTGCTATCCCTCCTTATTCAGCCTTTGGGGGACCCAACAATGGGTGGTCTCCCTGCAATTTCCCTCGCTCCAGCTCTGGGTCTGCCTCCCTCAGCTCAGCTTGGGAGTGGGGAGGAGGCAGGAGCCTTGCAGATGTTAGGAAGAGGAGGACAGTGTGCTCAGCTGAGCCTCAGAGCCAGAGCAGGCTCAGTTCCCGGGAGGATGCCGAGGCACAAAGGCCACACGAGTGGTGGGGAGCTTTCTAAGGAAGGGACGTTCGGGGGATGAGGAGAAACAGGTTCTAGGGAGGGCTGGGACCACTCCAGATGCGTGTGCAGGGGCCTGGGGTGGGTGTAAATTGCTGAATTCCAAGTTTGGAGAGAAGCCTGGAAGGAGTGCCCCCAGTTTGCTGCTCACCCTAAATCCCAACCTGGGGTATCTTCCTGTCAGGGGTAAAGATGGAGGAATCAGAGGAAAGGAAAACGGCCTGGGATATTCCTTCCACCGGGGTGGGGGGGGCAGGGCGGGGTATGGAGAAGGAACCCCCAGACTACATCAGCTGCAGGGCAAGAGAGCGGTGCGGGGGGAGGAAAAGGTGGAAGAGAGATAGGGAGAGACAGTGAGGCAAGAGGAGAGAGTTTGAGCGACCACAGCTGATGGAGACCCAGAGGTAGCAGGGAAGCAAAAGGGAGAGAGACAGAGAAAAGATGAATGAACGCACAGAAGGATGGACGGGTGGGTGGGCAGATGGATGCATGGATGGACGGATGGATGCATGGGTGGATGAATCCCAGTGAGTGCCCTTCTCCTGCTGTTTCAGCTCCAGAGGCCGGGCTGTTCACAAAGCTGGCTCTCAAGGGACCCCCACCCCGCTTCCTCCCCACACCAATGGAAGACGTGGAGCCTGGTCCCAATCCCAACATGGTAGCCTTCTTGACTCAGTGTTCTTGCTATAAAATAGGTTTGTTTTCCCAACTGCCAGGGGTGTGGAGTGGGGGGGGAATAACTGATTACTTCTAAACGTTCTGGCATGTGGTTGGCCCTCCACCAGGTGGCTGTTGGAGAACTGTATTTTTAATTGAGATGTCATTTACGTATCCTAAATTCACCATTTAAAAGTGTACAATTCAGTGGTTTTTAGTATATTCACAAGGTTGTGCAACCATCACCACCATCCAATTCCAGATCTTTTTCATCACCATATAAAGAAACCTCATGGGGCACCTGGGTGGCTCAGTCATTAAGCGTCTGCCTTCGGCTCAGGTCATGATCCCAGGGTCCTGGGATCGAGCCCCGCATTGGGCTCCCTGCTCGGCGGGAAGCCTGCTTCTTCCTCTCTCACTCCCCCTGCTTGTGTTCCCTCTCTCGCTATGTCTCTGTCTGTCAAATAAATAAATAAAACCTTTAAAAAAAAAAAAAGAAACCTCATACCCATTAGTGACCACTCCCCACGCCCCACTCCCCAGCCCCTGGCAACCACTAATTTGCCTCCCTTTTCTCTTCAGCTCATTTCTTTCTAAATGGAACCACACACTGGGTGGCACTCTGTGTCTGGCTTCTTTCACTGAGCACAGTGGTCTCAAGACTCATCTGGTCATCATGGGTCAGTATGTCATTTCCCTTCACTGTCAAGTAAGAGCCTGTTATGTGGATGCATTCCATTTTATTTATCCACTCATCAGTCGATGGATATTTGGGTCATTTCCACTTTTTTGCTATTGTGAGTTGTAATGCTGCCATGAAGAGCCAACCCAAGTTTTTTGGTGAGACATGCGTCCAACTCCCTTGGATAGGCACCCAGGTGTGCGATTGCTGGGTCATACAGCAGCTCCATGCTTAGCTTTTTGAGGAATTGCTAGACTGTTTTCCAAGGTGCCTGCACCATTTTGCATTATGAGGATTTGTTTTTCACTATTGATCGATATCCCCGCAACGCTTTGCAAAGATTTTGAGGAGTCTTACACTCATACCTAAAACACAGCGAAAAATGGAAGAAGGAAATATTGATTGTATATGGACAAATGTTGGCTAGAATGGCAGGTTGGGTGAATTTTAGAAAACAAAGAGATCGGCTGCCTGCATGGTGCCCTTGAGGGCTATTTCCACCCCAACCCCCAAACATCAGATACTCTATCCATGCCAGTCACCTTCAGCCCCTGGGTTGGGGAACCTTGGACCAGCTCCGCTGCATCCATCCTAGTGGCCACTAGAGGGCTCCCCGCCGATTCCCTGAGTCTCATTCCTGGAAATACTTGGTTTCTGAGTTTCTTTCTTTCCAATGTTGCCAGCCTTGCAATGCTGACCCCTAGTGCTCACCCCAAAACTTCCTCAGGGGAAAGCAACAGGCTCAGACTCTTAACCTAAACCAGCATGTGGACAAAAGAGATGACGGGTGAGAATCTGACAGCTGGAGGCAAAGCTCACCCCAGAGCAGTCTGGCCTTGAAACCTCCTCTCTGTGGCCACTCCAATGACCTTGAACCTGTGTCCACCTCTGTAAGATGCTGAGAAGCAGGGCATGAGGGGAACCTGAGGGAGGGCATAGGGCCAGCACACAGCCACAGGAGGTGCCCCAGAAATGATAGCCGCTGCTGTCTATATATATTTGCATTTGACTCAAAAAGGGTTTGGGGCGGTTTAGGGTCACTCACAAAATTCAGCAGCAGAAGAGACGTGACTCTGAGCTGGGCCTCGGGGTTCCCGATGACCAGAGAGACAAGACTGTGCAAAGAGAAAGGAAAGAGAGGGGCACCTGGGTGGCTCAGTCTGTTAAACATCAGAATCTTGCTATCAGCCCAGGTCTTGATCTCAGTGTCCTGAGTTCAAGCCCTGCATTGGTCTCCACGCCCAGTGTCCTGAAGAAAGGAAGGAAGGAAGGAGAGCAGGGGCATGAAATGGGTCCCAGGACAAGGGACAGGGGGGAGAAGTGGACTGTTCTTGGAGAAGTCATCTCCAGGTTGGTCACAGGGCTGGGCTCCTCACATCCCAAAACCCCAGGTTGCTGCTCCGGGACAGCCACGGGGCTGAGTGCCTGCTCCCCCAGCATCGGCTCCACTGGACCATTTGGAGGGAGATTTTATGTGTGTGCAGGGAATGGATTTTTAGGATAAAACAAAAAACTTAAAAGAACTTAATCATTTCAGTCCCAGACCACTGCAGGGCACATACTGATTTTCTTCTGACTTGGGTTTAGACGTCAAGAATCTCTGCCTTTCGCTTTCAGGAGGGAAAACAGATTCCCAGTGGCTAGGAGAGAAACACACACCCACACAGTGGCTCAGTGTACCTTCTCCAGATTCCATTCTCTTCTTCAGCTGAGCCACACAAAGTGACTGATACTTTTTGAAGGAATGCTGCTTTTCTCTTTAAAAAAAAAAAAATCTATCGAGGTAAAAATCCATGTCATATAAAAGTAATCATTTTGCTTATTTCTACTTTTTAGAACATTCTTTATTCAAAGTTCATCTTAAAAGAGCAACTGTCACTAAGATTCCTTTGTGTTTTCTTTTCTTTCAGTTTTATTGAGATACAATTGACATACAGCGCTATATAAGTTTAAAGTGCACAGCACAATGACTTGATGTATGTTTATATTGTGAAATGATCACACTAAGTTTATTAACATCCATAATTTCATAGAGATACAAAGAAAGAAAGAGAAAACAAGCAAGCAAGCAAGCAAGCAAGCAAGCAAGCAAGAAAGAAAGAAAGAAAGAAAGAAAGAAAAAGAAATAAAAGGAAGGAAGAAAAAGAAAGAAAGAAAGAAAGAAATGTTTTTTCCTTGTGACGAGAACTGTTAGGATCTACTCTCTTAGCAGCCTTTAGATATGCCACACAGCAGTTAGCACTAGTCCTCATGCTGTAACAGCACTTGCCCAGGACTTATTTATCTTAGGGCTGGATGCAAACCTTTGGACCACCTTCCTCCAATTCCTGCCCCCCACTCCCCACTCCCTTTCTCTGGTCACCACAGATTTGATCTCTGTTTTTATGAGTTTGGCTTTTTGTTTTTGTTTTTTAGACTCCACATAGAAGTGAGATCACACAGTATTTGTCTTTCTCTGTCTGGCTTATTTCACTTAGCATGATGCCCTCAAGGTCCATCCATGTTGTCGTAAATGGCAGGATTTCCTTCTTTTTCATGGCTGAAGAGTATTCCAATATATATCTCCCACATTTTCTTTATCCACTCATCTGCTGATGGGCATTTTGATCTCTTCCATGTTTTGGCTCTTGTGGGTGAGGTTGCTATGAACATGGCGGTGTGCATATCTCCTTGGTGTAGCGATTTCATTTCCTTCAGATATATACTGGATATATGTTCGGATATTTGCTGGATCATGTGGCAGTTCTCATCATACTCAGTACTGCTGAGGGCTTGGAAGCTCTCCTCTAAGACTGGGAACAAGACAAGGTGTCCGCTCTCGCCACCCCTATTTAACATGGAGCTGGAACGCCTCGTCAAAGCAATGAAGCAAAGGAAAAAAAGCATCAGAATTGGAAAGGAAGAAATAAAATTATCTGTATTTGCAGATGCCATGATTTTATATGTAGAAAACCCTAAAGACTCCCCCCAAGATTATTAGATCTAATCAACTAATTCAATAAAGTTGCAAATACAAAATTAACCAGTATTAAATGTGAAGCTCCGTGAATTAAACACATTCATAATGTTGTGCTGTCAACTGCACCTCCAGAATGTTTCATCTTCCCAAACTCTAACTGTCCCCATGAAGCACTAACTCTCTATTTCCCCTTCGCCATTCCCTGGCATCTGCCCTTCCACTTTTGTCTCTACGAGTCTGACTCCTCCAGGGACCTCATATAGAATAGAATCAGGTGGCTCAGTCTGTCAAGCCTCCAACTCTTGGTTTCAGCTCAGGTCATGATCTCAGCGTCGTGAGATCGAGCCCTGCATCGGGCTCCACGCTCAGCAGGGAGTCTGCTTGAGACTCTCTCTCTCCCTCTCCCTCTGCCCCCCCGCTAAAATAAATAAATAAATCTTTAAAATAAAAAAAAAAATGGAATCATCCAGTATTTGCAGGGCTTGTGTTTTTGCCTTGGTGGTGGTCTTGTTGCTTCTTTCACATCATGGCCTCAAGGTTCATCCATGTTCTGGCAAGTTCAAAATTTCCTTCCTTTTTAAGATTGGGAATTTTCCATTGTATGGATGAACCACATTTTGCTTCTCCACTCATCTGTCTATGGACACTTGGGTTGCTTCCACATTTTAGCTCTTGTGAATAATGCTGCTGTGAACATGGGTGTGCAGGTATCTTCGAGACCTTGCTTTCAATTCTTTTCTATATATATCCAGAAGTGGAATTGCTTCTGGATCACAGGGTAATTGTATTTTTAAGTTTTCTGAGGAACCTGCATACCGTTTCCCACCACTGTGCCATTTATACGTTACACTGTGCAGTTACGTTGTACATTATACAGTCCCACCAACAGTGCATGAAGGTTCCAGTTTCTCCACATCCTCACCAAGACTTACTTTTTTTGTGTTTTTTTTTTTTCATATTTTTAAAATACAATGGGTGCAAGGTGGTATCCCATTGTGGTTTTGCTTTACATTTCCCTTATGACGAGTGATATCGAGCATCTTTTCATGGGCTATGGGCCATTTGCATGTCTTCTTTGGAGAAATGTCTGTTCAAGTCCTTTGCCCATTTTTGAATTGGTTTGTGCTTCTATTGTTGGGTTTGAGGAGTTTGCCAGATATTCTGGATATGAGCAAGATTTGCAAATATTTTCTCCAATCCTTTCGGTTGCCCATGGAACACCTTTGATTTGTGGTTACACTATCAGGTCTGTGTCTTACTCTCTCTTTCCCACCAAAGCTCAGGGGAAAGGAAACGTCAGGGAGACTATGACTGAGAATTCAGGCACAGCTGGAACCAGGGGCTCAGACAATCCATCAGTCCCAGTATACCTCCGTTTCTGTGATCCTCTGTCTTCCACGTTGTTGGAACTCTGAAGTATGTGATGACCTCCAGAATCCCAGACCATCCTCTTCAGGGCCAGTGGATTAAAAGGGCTTCTCTCTCCTAGTCCAGTGAAAGTCCCAAGTGTGTGCTTCCCTGGACCATCTTTCCTGACCAGTCGCTGAGGCCAGCTGAATGGACTATACTGATTGGTCAGACTGGGTCTGGTGCCCACCTCTGGCATTAGGGAGATGTCTTGGCCCCACTGGTGTTAAGGAGGAAGCTGCCCCGAGGGAAAGAGAAATTTTATTACCAGCAGAAGGGGACAGAGGCTGCAAAACAGATGTAAGTGGGCCTGGGAAGGCAGTGGCCAGGGCCAACTCCTGTCCCCTATAATCCCAGCCTAGTGGGGCGTGGGGTCGATGTGTGGGTACATGGCTGCACTGTCATGTGGTGTATGCCCAACGGAATATGCCCACAGTGCTGGGGGCACGGACAAGCAGGAACCAAATGCATGGGGAGGAGAAGCAAGGGAGGCTGAAGGAAAGGCTTCAGAGAAGAGGCAGTGCTTAAGCTGGGTTTTGAAGGATGATTAGGAGTTCGCCAGGACATGCCCAGTGGGTTGGGCAGAGAACAAAGGCACTGAGACATCGACTGGAGTTTGAATCCTGACTCTTTCCCATCCTAACTCTCTATGGCAAGTTACTTCACCTCTCTGAGGCTTAGTTTCTTCCTCTAAAAAGTGGGGTGATCATAGTGCCTCCCTATAGGAGCTGATGGAGGAGAAAATAGGAGGAAGCTGGGGATGAAGTTCTCATGTATACAGTGGAAATGATAACTGTACCTTCCTCAAGGAGTTGTCCTAAAGATTATATGAATATAAGCATACACTGGCACCTAGCGTTAGCTGCTAATTGTTGTTGCTATTGTTACAGAGTTCTAAAGATGAGGAGAGGTAAGGACAGGAAATGCTAGAAGCGGGCAGCCATGTACCCAAGGACAGGAAATGCTAGAAGCAGGTGGGTGGAATGCCCAGTAGCATCCAAGACCAGCCCTGCACTCAGCAGCCCTGTGGCCATGGACAATTCCTTCCTCTATGAGGTCTGCCCTTCTGCATCTTCGAAATGGACAGCATGATTGCACCTGGTCATGGAGTTGCTAGGGTTTGAACAGGAGGGTTCTGGGCGGAGCTGCGCCTGGAAAATGCTCAGTGGTGGGGGTGGAGGGGTGTTGTCCCTCTGGGGCTCTGAGGACCTTTGCCTGTTACACTGAGCCAGTCAATCTGATGGTTACAAGGACCTCTCCAGATGATCCTGCTGCTGCTGAGGGTCCGGAGGCCATCTCGGGCCAGAGACTCTGCCTCAAAGGCAACCCCCCCAAAGTCAGCAGAGGCTGCTGGAGCCCTTTGAAGACTAGCTGGGGGAGCGGTTGTGATTGGTGGGAACTCTCAGAGGGACTGGGGAGCGCTGGCACAGTTCTAGTTCTTGAGCTAGTTGGTGGCTACGAGGGTGTCCCACATACAGTACGCATTAAGCTAAATAGTTATGGTTTTCATTTTATTTTTCACAAAGATAGACGATATATGTCATGGTGTATTAGCACAATGGCTTCTGCATCTTTAGCAGGTATAGTAAAGGCAGCCAAGGCGTCTCCCACCCTGGAGAGTCGGGCGCTAGCACCGTCTAGACTCACCCGCGTCCCATTTCCCCCTCCGCAGGTCCATTTTACACCCCAGAACGCCGGCGCTCAGACGGTCCCACAGCGGCCCTTACTGGGCAGCCTCCTACGCCGTAATGAACTGCGGCTGCCCCTCCTGCCCGCTGTCCCTTGAACGCCTCCAGGGCGCCCCTGGCACTGAGGTCCCGAAACCCGGGCTGGGGCACCCGGCGGGTCGCGGGAGATCAAGGTCAAGGCGGCGCCCCCGCCCGGCCGAGGGGCGGGCTCGCGTGGTGCCCCGCCCGCGCCCGGCCCCGCAGCCCCGCCCCCGGCCCCCGCAGCCCCGCCCCCGCCCGTACCCCCGCCCGGCCTCCCGCACCCCCGGGCTCTGCGCGGCGCTCCGCGGCTCCCGGCGGACGCGGCCCCGAGCGGCCCTCCGGTGCGATGCGCGGCCGGGGCGGGGGGCGCGCTCGCTGGCCGGCGCCCGTGCGCTCGCTGCTGCGCGCCTTCGGGACCCGGGACGCCGCCGCCGCCGCCCGAGGCCCCGCGCAAGGTAAGCGCGCGCCGCGGGGAGGGGCCGGGGGGCCGGGGGGCGCGGGGCTGCGGAGCGAGCGCGCCGGGAGCCCGCGCCCTGCCCTCGGCCGCAGCGGGGGTGGCCAGGACGCCCGCGGCGCCCCCCGGCACAGAGGTGGGCGCCTCCTGGCTCAGGCTGTCCCTGCAGCCAAGGCGGGCGACTCTGTCCCCACAGGAGGGCAGTGCGCGCAGTGGTCCGGCGCTGGCCTTGCGGTCTTGGGGTCGGCCGTCGGGGCTGGGAACCCACCTCTGCTAGCTGCGTGTACTGTGCGCAGAGCACTTGCCTTCGTTGCCGCATCTGTAAAATGGGGGCGATCCAGTGCTTGAGTCTTGGGCAGTAGGTGGGATCACGTGGGCAGCACCCCCCAACCCAGTAAGAGTTCCACACGTGTTCCATTGTGCCCCCCCCCGCCCCCCCGCCCAAGGAGGACAGCGGCCACCACCTGTGTCGGGCAGGAGAGGCCAGGGCCCCTGCGGGCGGACACCTGGTCCTGGAGCGGGTCCAGCCAAGTTAAAGGGACAGGATCTCAGGGGCTGAGGAGGCTGGGAACGGTTGAGAGCAGCA
Source organism: Phoca vitulina (assembly GCF_004348235.1). NCBI lineage: Eukaryota > Metazoa > Chordata > Mammalia > Carnivora > Phocidae > Phoca > Phoca vitulina. Next base: position 3,671,170 of record NW_022589753.1, on the reverse strand, counting down.
CCTGCCAGGGAAGAGGCGCTGGGAGCGGGAGGGGGCTTAGCTGTGCGGGTGAGGAGGCCAGAGAGCGTTGCCTGCCCAGTTGCCGCTGGTGCGTTTGGTGCCCAGAAGACTGAACACCGTTGAGGCAGAGGAAACTCAGACCACTGTTTGCCGACTGGGTGTGTGGTGAGAATCCCCTATTACAAGCAGCTTCCCCCCAGGTACCACCCTCGGCCTGCCCCTCAGATTCCTCTGGAATCTATATTTTTAACCAGTGCCCCAGGTGATTCTGGGATCAAGCCAGTCTGGAAACTGGCTTGGAAACATCAGTAGCACTTTATGGGGGGCTCTCAGCAGGGGTGATTCTGCCCCCGTTTTTGGTTGTTACAACTTCCCCCCCAATTCCTACTAGCATCTATTGGGGAGAAGACAGAGGTGCTGCTAAACATCCTATGATACCCAGGACAGCCTCCCCCCTCCCTCCAGAAAAGAAAAGAGAATGATCTAGTACTCAATGTCAGTCGTGCCGAGGCTGGGAAACTGAGGTACACAGGGTCAGGGGGTCTGGAAGGCAGCGATGCTGGGGTTTGGGGGCCAGCAGGTGTCCTATGAGAGCCAGCTTTGCCAGGCCCTCTGTGGTGGCCTGAGGGCGAGAAGCCTATGGCTGAAGCTTTGGGGCGCCTACGTGTGGTTAATGGAGCATCTAGAGTCCCAGCACAGAGGATGGATGGCCCTTCCGCTGCTGAATCCATCCCTCCTGAATTCTGAGCACCCACTAATCCTAGACCTTGTGCTGAGCTCTGGGGGTACAGCGGTAACCAAGAGTGGAATGCTCCCCCCCCAGGGCACTTGCCCTCTAATGGGGACAGAAGTTCCCGCACCCCATCACCCCATGCCTGCACGCAGGACGTGCACACAGTGCTGGCTTCCTCCCCTCACCCCCCCCCCCACCTTTGGGTACTGAGTTTACAGCCAGGTGTATTTGGGGTTGGACTTTGAGAAAGGACAATCCAAGTCCTGACATCCAGCATCTTGGTGGTGTGTTCAGAGCCCTCACGAGTGTATGAGCTGCCCCGTGGACATTAGGCAACTCCTGCCCCACACATTCATTTCAGTTGGTGGGCATTTTTAAAATAGTTCTGTGGCTTCTGTGTAGGCCTTGCGGGATGGCGGGGCTCAGCCTCTGCTGACCCACTTTTCCCAGGGAGGAAGCCAGCTGCTCAGGTAGCGGGTCAGCAGATGTTTATGCATCACTGAAAATGGCTCAGGTGCTGACCTAGATGCTGGGCCTGAGGGCAAGGTCAGCTCTCTGCCCTCAGGGAGCTTTTATTCTAGTGGCAGGGAGACCCATAATAGGCCTGGAAGCAAAGAAAACAAAACAAGATAATCCCTGGCTGAGAATGGCTGAGAAGAAGGTTAGGACCCAGAGGCAGTGATTGAGTTGGGGGCTGCTGGAGGAGGGGGGTGGTCAGGGAAGGTTCTTGGAAGAGGGATATTTGGCTGCAGGTGTGATGATGGGGAGAAGCAGGGAGCCAAGTGCGGCAGGGGGTGTGAGCATTCCCAGCAGGAGGAAAAGCCGCGGCAGCAGCCCTGAGATGGGAATTAGCTTGGTGGAAACGGGGAGCAGGAGGGTCACTGAGGCTGCAGACCCATGAGCAAGGGGAGAGCGGGGAGCTGTACTTGGCAAGGTGGGCAGGTAGGCCCCGGACACCCTGAGGAGCCGGGGGGCTTTAACCTGTGCAGTCAGAGGCCACTGGCGGCCTTTGAGTGGAGGAATTGGCTGACCTGCTGTATCTGGGAGAAGCTCGTTCGCTGTCCTGGCTCTTGGTGGGGAGGGGAGATGCCTGCCACCCAGGGGACAGAGGTGGGCAACGTGGACAGCCTTGGTGGCTGAGACGCAGGATAGCTCACAGGCTCCGTGTCTGGGGCGGTGGGAGGGTGGTGGCGGCTCCGTGTAGGGCCCTTGAAGGCATCGAAGGAGGGAGGCTGGTGGGGGAGAAGGTTGGCAGGCGGAGGCCTTTCTAGTGTGAAGGGGCCTGTGGACACCTGTGAGGATGTGTGGCCTGGGCTGTGGCGTATCTGAGTCTGGAGTTTGGGGCGTCGGTCGGCCTGGAGCCTCCAGTCTGAGATTCATCAGGGTGGAGCCTTCACCTAAAGGACGTTCCCTGGAGGTGGAAGGGACCTGAGGCAGAGCGGGGCCGAGTTTCTGGGTTTCGGTATTGAATCAGATAGGACAGTCCAAATACCGGATTTCGCTTTGGAGCAAGGGTCCAGGGAGCCAGGGTCGAGCCTGGCTGTGCCCACAGCTGTGTGCTCTGATGGCCGGGCCTGGGGAAGCAAGGAGCCGGAGGATTTGTCCAGCTCAGCTGCCTTGATTTGCGTGGCTACTTCCCAGAGCTTGCTTCAGGTGGATCCTAATTCCCAACCTTAAACGGATAATGTGTTATTTACGTGGCCAGAGCTGCTGCTTTAATTTAGGAACAAATTAGCCACTCATTCTTCCAGACTTCGAAGTCTGATTTGGAAGCTCTGACTCGTGCTGGGGTATTTCTGCACCAGATGAGGTTTTTTTTTTTTTTTTTGAAGGGGAAGGCATGATCGATGATATCATGACATGCCCCAGCTGATGCTCATTAAAAGTTGTGGCTTTAGGGGCCGCACAAGGCAGCTGGAAATATGATGCCTTGTTTCCCTGGCTCAGCGCGGGGCTCAGAGTTAGGCCTAGGCCAGGCTTCCGAGGCAGTGACCCTGAAGATGTGGACAGGATCAGAGTTGCCCAATTCTGTTGAAATCAGAATGATGGCCAGCAGTGCGCGGGAGGCTTTGGGGCTAGCAAGTGACCAGACCTCAGGAGCAAAAGGGGTGCTTGCCAGTTCAAGAGACTGTGCAGCACTCGGGCTGGGTCACATCACCTGCCCTTGCACCCATCACTGTGGCCCGGGAACAAGGCGGGGGGCTGGATGGTAGAGGCCAAGTATGGATGCACATCCCTCAATAGCCAGGCTCGAGACCCCCAGAAGAAATCAGGGGGATGTCTGCAGAAGAGGGAGAGTGGGTGCCGGACACCGCAAACACCAAGCAGCCCATCTCCAGCCGTCCCCCGGCAGTGCAGGAACCCCAGGCCTGGGCTCACCCGACCTGCGGAACCCATTGTGGGTCTGGAGCCATCCTGCAGGCCTCAGCCTTCTCTCCGGGGACGAGTGTGTGCTTGGAGGCAAAAGGCAGTTTGTGACCATCAGGCAGCTGAGGCCCGACTAGGGTTTGTGATCCAGCTGAAGACCTCCCCTCCACTCCTGTCACCTGCCCAGGTAACCAGGGCATTCTCTCTGCTCGTCCCTCGTCCGCAGGTATTGGCCATCCTCTTACCTTAAGGATAACTCTCTGCTGATGAACGCGGCCAAACGACATCACTGATCACTCCATTTCTGTTTTAAGGGCACTGAGTGACCCTCAGGCTTTAGAACAGGTCTGGCCTCTGGTCAGCACTAGTGAGTATTTGTCGGATGAAGCATATGTGGTGTGTTCTCCTATCCAGGCAACAGGCTTCTTTGGAGAAAACTATAATTACACTAGAATATCGCGACTGCCTTGTCCAAGTGAGAAGTGCAACCGTTACAAGTAAGAGGCGCACCACGCCTTGTGCTTCTCCCTTACTCCTCAGAGGTAACCCCTATATTACCGTTTCCCAGGGTTCCCAGCAGACTGTCTGGACATGTGTGCAGGGCTTGGAAAATGTACCGGATGGTTTCCTGTAAGTATTTTCAAGAAACGGCATCTGAAGACAGCACGTCTTGTCCTGAACCGTATTGTTTTCGTGCACCAAGGTGTCTTGGAGATATATCTGGGTTAATAGATTCTTTCTAATTGCTTGAGAATATTCCACAGCTGTCTTAGCCTTTCTGCTGCTGCTGGCCGTGGAGGTCGCGCTCAGATCTCCCGGGTCTCGGGCGGGGCTGCGGTGAGCGTCCCGCGTGCGTCTCTGGTGCACCTGGGCAAGCGTTCCACTGTAGGGCGTGTTGTAGAAGCAGAATTTCTGGGGCAGCGGATGCACACATTTTAAACTGTATTTGGTACTACGGCGAAATTGTTTCCCAAAGAGGCTATGTCGCTTCTAACGGCAGTGTCTGAGGTCCTGCTCTCCAGCTATCTTAAACTGTGCAGATTCTCACATTTCCTCAATTCTACAGAAAAAAAAAAAAATGGAACTTCCTTGGTTTAATTTCCATTCCCTAGATTGTTCTGGAGGGTTTTTTTTTTTTTTTTTTAAGATTTTATTTATTTATTTATTTGAGAGAGAGTGAATGAGAGAGAGAGCACAAGCAGGGGGAGAGGCGGAGGGAGACCCAGACTCTCCGCTGAACAGGGAGCCCCATACGGGACTCCATCCCAAGACCCTGAGGTCATGACCTGATGCTTCACCGACTGAGCCACCCAGGCGCCCCTTGAGGGTTTTTTTAATGTTAATTGACCATTTGGTTAATTTCTGTGAGTTACCTCTCAGTTGCCAGTCTTTCTGTGGGGTTGTTGGTCTTTTCCTAATTAGTTTGTCAGAACTATTTTTGTGTTCTGGGTTCTAATCCTCTACTTGCTGAAGATACGTTTGCTGTCTCTGTGGCTTGTCTCTTAACTTTGTCTATAGTGTCTTTGGTGGAGTAGAAGTTTTTAGGTTGGTTTTTTCTTTTCAGATGTAATGGACATAGAACATTGTATTGGTCTCAGGTGTACAACCTAACAGTTTGATATGTGTGTACATTGCAAGATGATCCCCCCAGTAAGTCTAGTGAACATCCATCACCTCACATAGTGGCAGGTGTTTTCTTGTGATGAGAACTTTTAAGATCTACTCTCTTAGCAACTTTCAGATCTGCAGCCCCGAGCTGGTAACCACCCTCACCACCCTGTATATGACATCCCCAAGATTTTAGTTTTGATGTAGTAAAATTTATTAAGCTGCTTCTTGATGTCTTTGCTTTTTGTTTCTTAAGAAATCTTTTTCTGCTTCGAGTTAAGAGTGAACATCTTGCCCTAGTTTGCCAGGAAGGGTCCTGGTTTTAGCACCGAGAGTCCCGAGAATTCCTCATTCCCTGGGGCAAACCAGGATGGTTGGTCATAAACATATACGTCATGTTTCCTTTCAATAGCTGAATAGGTATTTTTTTACATTTATGTTTCTAATCCCCTGTAATTCACTTTCGTGAATAGTATGCAGTAGAATCCAGATTTTTAGTAGGGATTCCCAGAGTCAAAATGCTTAATCCAGGGAGCTGTGGATTCTGGGGGACGTGTCCTGCCCTGTGCGTGAGCACAGGGAGGAGAGATGGTCTGGAGGGGCGGTGGGGGCTTCAGGCGGTTTACTTTGCCCAGGCTCACGAAGCATATTGTGTCTTCTGAACCATAAATAGAAGCAGGTTTTGGGCAAGAGTTTATTTTCTGATTTCATAATGTATGTGACTTTATTGATATGATTACCATGTGGTTATTCATTAATTAAATTCCTTCGAGAAGCAGCAACTCATAGGGGCCTGCTATTCAGAAAAATCTAGATGTGCCTCCTCGCCGCCCTGACTGGTCTCCACGGCCGGGCCCCCGGAAGGAGACCCTCCCCATGTGCCACCCAGACAAGCATCCTCATGACTCACTCACTCACTGTCAGTAAACTGGATTCCCCAAATCCCTCCTTCGTTTGAGCTTCAATAAGACAACCTGCTGCATTTGGGATTTCTACCAAAATTCAGTTGTAGGAAGTTCAGCTTTAAGGAAAAATAACAACAGTTCACACCCCTCGCATCAGCCTTCTCTGAGCCAGCCTGGCAGCCTGGTTGGGATGGTATGACTGGGGCCCGGCAGGATCCTGGCAGACTCAGGCCCACAGTATGTACTCTGTGGTCTTGGGCAGGAGGACAGGGGTGGGGGCGTGCTGCCCTTTGTAGGCTGGTGGCCTGCGTTACCCGGGAAGATGTTGTTTTGTGTGATCGCTGTGTTTCTAGGGAAGGTGACTGGTTCCACCTGTCACTGGGTATGCATGAATATGTGTGTCTTCATAAGGCCTTGCTCTGAGTGGAATCCAGCAGTCCTGGGTCCTCAGAGCTGGGAAGCCCATCTTCTCCTGCCCTTGGACATCGGCTCTGGGTCTTCAGGTGTGGGCTGGACCTGTGCCCCAGGTGTTCCCAGGTCTACAGTTGCGGGCGGCAGATCGTTGGACTTCTCAGGCTCCGTGATGCACGTGTACCAGCCCCTGTGATAAGTCCAGTCATCTGTGTCTAGTACCTCCTGGCAGTTCTGTTTCTTTGGGGACCATGACTCATACAGCTGATACATTAATTTTCTGGGGTCCCCATAACAAAACACCACAGACTGGGGGGCTTAAACAACAGGAATTTGATTTCTCACCGTTCTGGAGGCTGGAAGTCCAAGATCAAGGTGCGGGCAGCGTGGGTTCCTTCGGAGGCCTCTCTCCTTGGCTTGTAGATGGCTGCGTCCTCACATGGCCTTTGTCCTCTGTGTGCGTGCACCTGGTGGCTCTCTGCATGTCCGCATTTCCTCTGCTTCTAAGGACACCAGTCTGACTGGAGCAGGGCTCATCCTACCGGCCTCATTTTATCTTAATTACGTCTTTAAAGGCCCTGTCTCCAGATACAGTCAAGGGCGCACGTGTATGAATTTTGAAGGGACACAGTTCAGGCCAGACCAGCCTACAAGTTGCGGCTTCCGGAGCTGGGAGCTCAGCTGGGACTGTGGGTTTCAGATCCTTGCTACACGGGCTGCACAGGGGGATGGGGGTCCCAAGAGGGAGCATCCTAAGAGAAACAGGCTCAAGTTCTGTCATCTTTGATGACCCGGCCTTGGAAGTCACCCAGACGCAGGGGTGAAAGCTGACACCCACCCCTCGGTGGGGGAGGTGCAAGGTCACATGGTAAGGACGTGTGAGGTGGGACAATGCTGTGGCCATATTTGGAAATTAGCATCTGCCACACTGTCTGAACGACCCCTTCCTCTCGCTGTTCCGAGCCTAACACACGCTCTTCTTAATTCCTGCGCAGCCCTCACCACGGTGTGTAATTGTGTGAGAAGGGTTAACTGAGCCAGCCTGTCTGCTCTGCTTAGAAAGGCCTGCTTGCAAGGCTGGCCTTCACCTGGGCTTCGGGACAGGTCCCACCCTTCTGGGACGGACCGGAGTGGCTCGCTGCTCTCAGCTGTCTGCACACCGTGCTTTAGGCTGGGCACCTGCTTCTCGGGCCCCTTGGTGTGCGCCAGGCAGAGCGCGTCTGCGGAACCAGCCCCTGGTGCAGTCTGTGGGTGCTGGGTCTCTGAGGGGGCTTCCCCGGGAGACAGAAGTTCACGGGTGTCGTCAGAACTTGTTGCTGGAGGACGTGAGTGCTGTCGGCATGCTCCGTTGGGAGAGATTTCTGGAAGCTTGTGCCTGGTTTCCCCTGGGCTTCACCCCGCACACCTTTTCCCTTTGCCGATGGTGCTCTGTGGCCTTTGATAGTAAGTCACGGCTGTGCATCTGACTGTGTCTGGGTCCCGGGAGTGCCCCTGGTGACTCCCCAAACCCGGAGGTGGTCCTCACACAGGAGTCACGTGTTTGCTCCCCCGTTAATGATCCGCCTTCCCTGCTCTTGCAGCAGTGACGCGCACAGCACTCAGCTCGGTGCCTGGCGTGCGTAGCACATAGTAGGTGCACCATCGATTCTGTGGCCCTACTGTGCACATGAGTGGCAGTCGGTGGCGGGAAACGTCTTCTCTCCTGCGCCATGGAGAGAGCCATCCTCAGAGCTCACAGCAGAGTCTTCCTCTGGGTTCTGGCTCCTCCCTAAAGGGGGCACCATTAGGCCCTTGAGTCCCCACATTCAGTAGCACTTAACCTTCACAGGGCGGCAGGCAGGCTGGCGGCCTCTTCATATGGGTCTCTGAGCGGCTCCCATGTTCTCCTGAATGCACACCGTATTTTTAGACTGAATCGAATGATTTACATGCCATTTCTACAACAAAACGCGAATGGGTGTGTGTAGGCTGCGGGGCCCTCTTCTCCATACTGACCCCATGTTCTGTGTACGGGTTCCCTGAGAGACACCTGGCAGCCCTTTACCTAAGCCCTAATCAAAGTGTCCCCGCCTGTCCCCGCGCCGTCCCCGGCCCATTCCTCCGGCCACAAACGTGGTCTCTGGGAAGGTGGGCAAGAGTCCTACTGCCTGAGGAGTGTGCATTACAGATTTTGATGGGAGTTCTCTGCCACTTCCCCAAAGAGTAAGAACTAAAAATAGGCTGCACTAGATGAGACTGCTAATACGAGGTAAGAGCTGTCTCTCTCCCCTTGCGAGTGTCTAGTACCGTGTAGGAACGGAGCGTTACCCGCCACCTGCGAGTCTCTGTACTGTAATCCTCACTCACTCAGATAACGAGGATGCCGGTAGGGCAGAGGCTTGCCGCAAATTTCTGTTTCTATTTTTATTTTAATGGCTTTGTTGTCTGTGCTTTTTTCTATAATCCACAGAAAGTCATGGCAAAGTTTTACCTCTGGGTTAAACATTGGGATAATAAAAAGACATACCTCTCTTATTTGTAGATTAAAGGGATCGCCAACTTGGAGAATTATGGCCATGGGTAAAAGTGCCAAATACCTTACACTTCTCATTTGCGTTGGGTTTGCCTGGGAGTCACCCCAGTGAGGGACTTGAGAGAAGTCACCGTGAAGCCACCCCTCGGGGACAGTGGTCATCACGCCGGCCAGTGCCGACTGCAGGCTGAGTGCTGTACTCAGTCTGCTCATCCATCTACACATCTGGAGGGGAACTCTGACCCCACTTGACAGATGAGGAGAGCCCAGTCTTGGAGAGATCGGATCACTTGCCCAAGGTCACACAGCTGGTGGGCGGTCTCCTTTGGCCAACTCTGGATTCCCAGCCATTTGCTATCCTGCCTCTCGAAATCTGTGTTCTCTCCCTTCTGTTCTGGAAGGCAATACTAGTTCTTAGTGCCTAATTTGGGAGTCTTTAATGGATGACCCAATTCCGGCTGCACCTTGGAGGTGCCTGCTTTGGAAACAAGGAGGCTGGTGGCAGAACGAGCCATGCTCCCCACACGGCACAGTGCGTGCCCTGCAAGGGGGATGCCGGGGGGGGGGGTGCTTTGGAAACAAGGAGGCTGGTGGCAGAACGAGCCATGCTCCCCACACGGCACAGTGCTGGGGTGGGGGGTCCACCACGCCTGTCCTCCTCTGCAGCCTCTTCCCTTTGTTTGAGCCTTGAGTTGACCTTGGGTGTGAGCGCATCTCTCTTCTGTGGTCCTCTATGGGTGGAGGGGTGCAGAGTCGAGCAGAGCTGGGAGAAGGACCCCTGGAGTCAGGTGGATGGCTGGTTCCACCCGCACTGTTGCCTCCCCGCATGACCTCGTGTGCGTGACCTCCCCCGTCTTAGTCGTGCTGTCCTCTTCAGTGGAGGATGACCCCAGAACCGGTGTCCTCAGCCACCCGGGAGGATGGAAGAGAGGATGTGTGTATTTGTTTCCTATGGCTGCTGAAACAAAGGACGGTGAGCAGCCTAGAGTAATACCCACTTATTTTCACCGCCTTCCATGGGTGAGTTCAGTGGCCTTGGCTGAGCCCCTGCCCTGGGTCCTGCAGGGCGAGATCAGGGATCTGCAGGTCTGCGCTCCTTACTGGACTCTGGGGGAGAGTCTGCTTCCTGCTCACGAAGCTGCTTGGCAGGTTTCAGCTCCCAGGCTGTAGGCGGTAGGCCTGAGCTCCTGTTTTCTTGCTGGCTGTTGGCAGGGATCACTCAGCTTCTAGAGGCCTCTGGCCCCTGGCTTGTGGCTCCTCGAGGCCAGCAGTGGGGGCTGAATCCTTCTCACAGCTTCAAGTCCCTCTTCTCTCCCCTCCACCCCATCTCTCTTCCTCTCCTGCCTTCTCCTCTGCGTTGTGGGGCTCCGGTGATTGCATGGGGCCATCTGGATCATCCAGGATAATCTCCCCGTCTTCGGGTCTGCTGATTGTAGCCCTGATCCTGTCCGCGAAAGCCTTCACAGCAGTGCCTAGAAGAGTGTTTGATTGAGTAACTGGGGGTCAGGAATCCCGGGGGGATTAGCATTCTGCCTTCCACACTTTGGGTAAGTGGATTAGCCCAGGGTCTGGCCCCCAGGGAGCTGCTCAGTACGGATGGGGTGAGTGAGGTGACAGCAATACGTGGGACCGCCTTGCCCCAGCTGCACGAGTGTGTGGGGGCTGGGCGGCTGAGTCCTGCTTTAAGGAATCCTAACATTGAAACAAAAACCTCCCTCTAACAGAGAGCACATAAATCCGTTGTTAATTATCTGTAGTTTAATAGTGATGGTGCATAGGATTTTTTTCTTTATTACAGTTGTAGCTGCAAGGTACATTTGAATAAGGAGTTGGCGGAATATAGAGTGTATCTCGTTCTGCACACTGCCCTGAATTTCCCAGTCCTCCATGTTGGATGCAGTGGTCCCCATGCACCCCTTTGTCTCCTGGCCCCTTCTTGCCTCCCTCCACTTGACCTTCCTCCCGGTGGCCCCATAACGTCCTGAGAGAAGTTAAATCCTGTCTCTGTCCTGTCTGGAGACCCTGTTGGGTTTTTTTGTTCCTCTCAGGATAAAATTCATGCTCCAACCCATGGGTCACGAGGCCCTTTGAGTTCTGGGGCCTCTCTGCCCACCCACTGCCTGCCACCCAGCCCTTTCCCAGCTGCTCAAACTGCCCAACCTCAGGGCCTTTGCACATGCTATTGTCAGGAGCACTCTCCCCGGCCCCCCTGCATAATGCCTGGCACATACTATGAACGAGTGACAGATGAATCAATGCATGAGCACATCAATCAAACCCAACACAGGGTCTTATGTTCTCAAGGGTGTTTCTCTCAGACCAAGCCTGGTGGATCTGTGTGGTCTTTGGGCCCCTGCCTAGATCTAAATGAAGGGCCAGATTCTCGTCTTCACCGCCTACTGTAGGTCCTAGTGGGAGCCAGGGCCAACCCCACTTGAGATTCCTGCACCTCTGTTCCCTCCTGCTGATAGCCTCCCAGGCCCATTGTCCTAAAACTCTGAGGCTCTCTTTTATGCCACGGCATGAGTAGACACATGGGTCTCCCGAGCAGCCCTGGAAAAGAACCAAGAGGGTCAGAAACTCCCCAAACTCCATTGTGAGACGCCAGAAGTATCTGCTGTCCCCCGGGGGCTGACTGAAGTGTCCTCTGCTAAACACAGAAATCAGTGCTGTCCCCCCAGAGGCTGCAGGAATCCCTGGTACTGGTGTGGGATTGGCAGGAGACTGGCGGGGATGCTGGAATCTGATTGCTCCCTCATATTCGAAGGCCCTGTCGGCCCACCGGCTTTAGAGCTCACGTCAGTTTTAATGAGCGCCGGGCTCTGAAAGAGATCATGGCTTCTACGAAAATACGGACGTTATCAGCATTATTTATGGGTTTGTACACGTGGATTCTTGGGATTATCACTTCAGCCACAGGACTTCTGATGTATTTTTAAAGTACTACCTATAAACCTAGCGCTATGGATATTCTGTAATTTATAGATCAGCTCAGGGCTGTGTTTGAACTGTCACAGTGTAAAGCACTCGGTCTGCCATTGCTACGACAGGGCGTTGGTGATGTCAGTCCGTTCTGTGGGTAAGTCAGTCAGCCCCGCTCTGCCGTCTCCCACAGGAAGAGAAACATGTCTCTCCAGAATATCAATCTGGTGAACATACTAAAATGTACACTTTTTTTGGAGGAAGAATTAAGTGTTTGGGTGACAAAGACCATTAGTTAAACATGAATTACCTTTTCTTAAAGGGCAAAGATGAAATGACCGGACGGTTCTTGCAGCAAGCAAAGCTGCAGAAGAGGGGTAGAGCTTTGCCCTTTTATTCATATTTTACGTTATACTCACACAAACGTTTCACGATCTCCTTCTCCCCACACAAATGAAAGCACCTCTGGTGGGGAGTTTGGGTGAGCAGCCGCTCCTGGAGGCAGCCACTTGGGCAGCGGGGGACAGGGCAGCCCGGAACCCCATGTCCAAGCACGTGCAGCGCGATTCTGGCATTTGGCACCATTGTTATGCAATGTATCCACTTGCTCTGGAAGTAACCACACACAGATTCATTTCATTAAAAAAAAAAAAAGCCTCTATGTCACACCCCCAGTTTGGATCTATCCAAGGTCAGCCATTAGGCTTTGAGAGACATTAGGTTGTTTTCACTTTATTTGCCTTGTTCGTACCTTCCTGTGCACGTGGGTTCCCGTAGAGTAGATGACAGGGGATGTCCATGCTGGGTGGAGGGGACAGGGTGGGTTTTGTCCTGGCAGAGGCAGCCAGCCCTCTTGCTCCAGCATTAGCTGGTCTGTCAGCAAGCCCGACGGGGCCAGGACTGGAGTCGGGTTCTGAGTGTGTTTGCCCGTGCAAATGGCTTCAGGGTAAGCTGGGGTCACGGTGAGTTATTGGGCAGGATGGGAGGCATCAGGGATGAGCGGGCACAGTGGAAAGATGCTAGGAGTCCTGTCCTGTTGCTGTCACTTTTTAGCTCTGGGACCTTTGGTAAGTCACACCCTCTCGGGGGCTCACCTTCATGGTTCCTAAAAAGAGGACAGTGATGCCAACCTCCCAGGATTGTGAATCACGCATGTCAGGTTCTCGGTAGGCTGTATGATTGCAGAAATGCCATTGTTAAATCTTCTGTCATCATCGTCCAGTCAGTGGCTTTCGGGGGACTCAGAAAGCGTGTAGTCCCTGCGTGTGCCCCTGAGGCTGTGCTTGATGTGGTAATGGCCTGAGCTCGGGAGCAGAGGACCTGGGTTCAAATCCTGCCTCTGCTCTCCAGGCAAGTACTTAGCAATTTGCATCCCACTTGCAAAATGGGAATGTAGGAGGACCTCCCCTATTTGGTCACTTTTAGCACTAGCCACATTAGTAATTATAAAGTGCTTAGAACAATGCCTGGCACAGACTAAGGTCTACATGTAAAGTAACTGACAACCCAGGAGCAGTGGCAGGAGTCATAGGCGGTTCGCTCCCTGCACACGAGGTCTGGAGGGAGGCCGCCCGGGGTCTCCATCTGCGGCAGCGGGCATGCCGTCGTACGTGTGGTGCTGCAGGTCATGGGCTGGCTGCCGCAGCTGCAGACCCCGCAGGACACCCCGAGGCAGCAAGCAGGAGCCCAGCTCTCAGCAACAGTCCCAACAGCAAATGCCTTTTCTGTACGTGGCAGCAGTGTTTCCCGGAGGCCTCGGAAGCCGGCCCCTCTCCGTTCGTCAGCTGGAGACAGGGCGCGCCCCCGTCCCCACCGAACACACACACGCAGCAAGGGAAATGCACAGGATGTGCGGTGCATGGAGAAAAGCTCCCCCGAGGGCCAGCTTTGTGCTGACCACACACCCCTGGCCCAGATTAGCCAGAGCCCACTGCGCTGTCCTCCGCTTTCCTTTGGGGAGTGCTCTCATCTCTCCCCTGGTTGTGCTTCTTGCCCCGAATCCATCGCCATCAACCTACATGCTGACCCCTGGCCGCCCGCAGGTGTGTGGGGCGCCTTAGACAATATTGGAAGTCTTGCCCCGGAGGGTGTATTGTATGATGGCAGCAGTATGGCACATGTGGGGGTGTCCGGGGCGCTGGGCACTGTGCCGAATGCCTAGACCCAGAGAGCGAGGCTGTCCCCTCACTCACACACGGGGCACAGGGGCAGTGGGCCAAGTCCGAGGCCACCCAGAGGAAGCCACTGACCCCCGTCTCATGCCCGGGTCTTCAGCTCCTGCTTGGAAGGGCTTCGCTGGACGGTCTGAGAGTGGACAGTACTCTGAGGAGGGCTGGGGCGTCGCTGGGAAGTTGAGGGTCTCCCAGGCCAGCTCTGGCTGCCGGCGCCTTTCGGTACAGAGAGCATGGTTGGTGAAACGGAGGGTTTTGTTTTAAAAGAGTTGCATGTGTTTTAAAGATTTTATTTATTAATTTGACAGAGACACAGCGAGAGGGGGAACACAGGCAGGAAGAGTGGGAGAGGGAGAAGCAGGCTTCCCGCTGAGCAGGGAGCCCGATGCGGGGCTCGATCCCAGGACCCTGGGATCATGACCCAAGCCGAAGGCAGACGCTTAACGACTGAGCCACCCAGGCGCCCCAAAAGAGTTGCATGTGTTTTAAAAAGAGCCCTAGCTGGCTTTGCATGAAGTACCACCCTGGGCAGCCTTATGGATATGGCTGCAGGGGCAGACCCCATCAAGAATGTGGCCAAAGGGCGGAAGAAACCAAGGGCTAGGCTGAGTCCCCAGGCCAGGTCCAGGAGGCCCCCCCACCCCTCCCCGGGGTGACGCGTTGGGCATCGCTTCTCCTGTGGCCAGCAGAGGGCGCCGCTCCCCTCCTTACCGCCAGGCTCTGCTGCCCAAAATGCATTTGGCTGGTCCCTCTGCTGGTCCCTTGGCTTCCAGTCCCCACCCTGGGGTTGACCCTCTTGTCCCTCTTCCCTTGGTTCCCTAAGAGCTTGGACAGAGACAGCGGCTTGAGCTGTGATTTGTAAGAGATTGAGTTTGCTGGCTTAATTCTGTTCCTTTTTTAAAGAATCTTAATTCCAGTGTAGCCAACGTACAGAGTTCCGTAGTTTCAGGTGTACGATACAGTGCTTTAACAGTTCTACACGCCACCCAGTGCTCCTCGTGACAAGTGCGCACCTTCATCCCCCAGCCCCCACCCACCTCCCCTCTGGGAACCATCAGTGCGTTCTCTGAAGTTAAGAGTCTGTTTCTTGGTTTCTCTCTCTCTCTCTCTCTCTTTTTCTTTAGTTCATTCGTTTTGTTTCGTAAATTCCGCATAGGCGTGAAATCTTGCCATTTGCAATGACATGGGTGGATCTAGAGAGTATCCTGCTGATAGAAATAAGCCGGTCAGAGGAAGATGATTCTGTTCCTACTGCCGCGGGCTGTGGGGAGGCTGAGCCCTCCGTCCTGGAGTCGGGATCTCACGCCCACCGTGTGCGTCCGTGCATGGGCTCCGCCAACACGTATTTGTTTCCTGGGCGCCTGCAACACGCCAGGCACGTTCTCGGGTGAGCAGACTTGACAAAGATCCCTGAGCTCATGGTGCTGAAACCCCAGCTGCCCAGATCCTGGGACTCCTGGAGGCACGAGGGGCGGGGGAAAGCAGCCAGTAGGCGCTGGTGTAACCGTCTGGGCGCCTGCTGAGTGCAGCCTCGTGCCCGTGGCCGGCTGGGCCCCACCCCCCGCCGCTGTGCCCTCTGGGTGCCTTTGACGTGTGTTTGGTGGACAGGCAACGGGGCAAGGGGGTCCCGGGAGAGGCACCACAGGGCGGGTCAGCATTTGCCACCGGACCCCTGGAACTCTCGCGGAGAGGCTGGGCAGGAGTGACCATGCTCATTCTAAGATGAGGTGTCACCGGGGCTGTGGCTGGTAGCAGAGGGTCTGCGGGACCCCGGAGCTCGTGTCCTTTCACGTAAGGAACAGACGGTATCCGTGAGTCTCGGTGGGTGTCGAGCCAAGGCCGCAGGCTCTTCCACATTGTGTCTCATGCACTTCGTCCAAATGGGGCTCCTGGTCTGGCTGCCCCCTCCTGGCCTCTCGGTGACCCTCCCCACCCCAGAAACAGCATTGTGCCCGTCTCATTGTCAATATCAGACGTGATGGGCACCTTGACGTCCCTGCAGCTCAGATCCAGTTAATCATCAAAAGTGAACAGTCTGGGAGTCACCTGTACCCCCCAGTCCCATCCCTCCATAGCCACTCCCTTGCCAACTTGCTGGGACCACCTTTGCGGCACATGGAATCTGGCCTTGGCGCCCCCATGCGCGCCTGGATGGTTGCCAGCCCCCTCGTCCCTCTCCCCTGCTCGAGGTCCCTTCTCCATCAGCAGCCAGTGAGTGAGTTCTGGAGACTCCCTTCTGCCATCACTGCTTTTCACCATCCTTGGAACAAAATCCAGACTCTAAGGAGCAGCACAAGATACTGCGTGGTCTGCATCCTGCCCCTCTCTCCAGCCTGGCTTGCACCCCAGCCCCTCACTCTGCCTCTTTTTGGGGACTTAAGAGCCCCATGCTGCTCCCACCTCCTGGCCTCTGCCCAGACCGGTCCCTCTGCCTGGGTCCCGGTTAATCTTGTCTGGTTAATCTCTGACTTGTCTGGTTAATCCCCACGGAGCATTCAGCTTCGGGAGGAACATCACTTCCTCAGCCCAGGCTCCTCCCTGCCCAGGTGAGGCGTGCCCAGCTCTGCGCTCACTGACATCAGTGGACTGACTGATGGCTTAGGTGTGAATCCTGTCTTCTCAAGATCACAAGCTCCACAAAGCCACGGACCAATCAGATTTTGTTCATTGTGATATTCCAGGAAAATCATGTGTTTTGGCACAAAATAGATCTTAATCTGCACACTGTATGAGAATAAAACCAACTCTAGAGATGTGTGGGTGAGATTGGGCTCCTTGCAGCCCCTTTCCCCTACTTCCTGGTGACAGTGGACACTTCCTACACTTCCTGCACTTCTCTGCCAGGCCCAGGGTCACCTCCACCATGATGTCCCTCCTGACTGCCCCAGGTAGAGGAAGACCTTCCTTTGGCCTTCACCACTTAGTGTTTGTTGAAGGGACAAATTTAACTGACTTTGGTTCTTTGTAGTTCTTGGAGGCCAGTATGTTGGGGTTATCATGGCTGCTGGAGTCAAGAAATAGCTTTGGGTTTTCTAATTAAGGACCAGAAGGATGACCCCGGAGAGGACTTTAGCCTGATTTGAAGCCCTGGGCAGAGACAGGAGAGGTTTTAAGTATGGTTACACTCTGCAAAGGTGAGAAACAAACCCAGTCATCTTCAAATCCAAAGCCCAGCCTAGGTACCTTTATGTACTATGTGTGTGTGTGTGTGTGTGTTTAGAACAGCTTTATTGCAATAATGTATGTGCCATAAAGTTCACCTGTTTAAAGTATAATAACATTCAACGGTTTTTAATATATTTACAGTTGTGAAATCCTCACCATAATCTAATTTTAGAACATTTAGAACATTTCTATCACCCCAAAAGGAAGCCCCGAACTCATTAGCACCGTTTCCTCATCCCCCCAAACTTCCAGCCCAAGACAAGCACTCATCTGCCCGTCTCTGAAGGCATGTCGCGTAAATGAAATCATGCAGTATGTCCTCCTTTGTGACTGGCTTCTTCCACTTGGAATAATGTTTCAAGGTCCATTCGTATTAGAGCAGGTATTCGTATTCTCTTCCTTTCTATGGCTGAATAATGTTACAGTGGGTGGATATGCCACGTTGTATTTATCCATGTATCAGTTGATGGGCTTTGGGGTTGTTTATATGTTATGTGGCCTTGTTGGTTCCTGTAAGGTTTCCAGCAGGTGCTTATATGGATCCTGTTGAGGAGGGATAGTTGGTAACGTTCACAAAGATCCCTTGAGGATTCTCGAGGCTGGGACCTCCTGTGGACAGTGGGCTTTTGCCACCCATGGGCCAGATCCTCCCACGCTTCTGGCCACTCCTGCTCTGGGGCTGACTGACTTGGAAGGTCAGTCTCTCCTGAAGGCACTTAACTAGCAGACTAGTTTCTTTTGACCAGTAGCAGTGGTCACCTTTTTTTTCTTTTTTAACTTAAAGCTATTTTTATCATGGAACATTTCAAAGCCAGAGAAAAATACAACGACAAGCTGCATGTCTACTCAGCTCTGACAAATCACAATATTTTGCTAAAGCATATTTTTTAAGAAACGAAATCTTGGTTGTCACTCTTGTCTTCTGCCTCTCCGCTCCTGGAGCAAATGCCAAGTCTTCTTTCATGTGCTTTTATTTTTTTAAATTATTTTTTTAAATTATTTTTTATTTTTAAAGATTTTATTTATTTGAGAGAACGAGCACAAGCAGGGGGAGAGGCAGAGGGAGAGGGAGATGCAGACTTCCCACTGAGCAGGGAGCCCGACGTGGGGCTCGATCCCAGGACCCTGGGATCATGACATGAGCTGAAGGCAGATGCTTAACCAACTGAGCCACCCCGGCGCCCCGTCATGTGCTTTTGAGTCCTGCCCCTATGTTTCGGGGGGGGGGGTAGGTGAATGGCATTGCAGTGAAGACCAACTGAAGAGACTAAAAATTATTTTAGGTGGTACACGGACAGGCATTTAAGAACATTGGCTCCCTTAAAAAATTTTTTTCTGTGCTGTGTCCTTCTGGTCACATTAAGAACATCCCTGTTTGGTCCCTGAGTGTCTGAACACCTGTCCCACCCTTGCTCATCTCCCTTTTCAGTGAAGCTGGAGCCCACAGCGGACCTGGCTGGCAGGTCCCAGTCAGCACTGTAGTCCTTCCCGTAGATGACAGGGAGGCCACCTCTCTGTTGCTGGGGCAATGGTGATGGTTTCCTTTAAAATGTATGTAAGTACCAAGAATTGATTTAAAGAATCATCTTTTTTTAAAGATTTTATTTATTCATTTGAGAGAGAGAGAGCGAGAGAGAGAGCACACAAGCAGGTGGAGAGGCAGAGGGAGAGGGAGAAGCAGACTCCCCGCTGCGCAGGGAACCCGATGCGGAACTCGATCCCAGGACCTGGGATCATGACCTGAGCCGAAGGCAGACACCCAACCATCTGAGCTACCAGGCGCTCCTGATTTAAAGCAAACTCTTTAATGTCAGTAGCAGCACGGGTTCTGAGAGTGGTGGGCGGTCGGCAGATAGCTGGAGGTCACTGGTGCCCTCTTTCTTCTCTGGGACGCTCCCCTGGGCTGCCATCCTCCCCCCACCCCACTGCTCCATCTCTGCCTGCTGCTGACTTTCTCACCTCCACGTGGGAGGTGTTGATGGTGTGCTTGGTAGGGGGTTTGAAAGCCCACCCGTGGGGCTTGGCTCTTGGGGGGCTGCCTGAAGACCCACTTGGAGACACCCTGGGCCAGAGGCCTAGGCCCTGCCAGTCCTGGCTTGTGACCCGGGCAGGCCACTCACCTCTCTGACTTGCCCTCATGTCTGAGGTGAGGACTCTAGTTGCTCTCACCTCCTCAGGTGCCTTGAGGAAGAAACGATGCCCCGAGGAAAGTGCTCAGCCCAGAGCTGGGCACATCACTATCCGGCACATTTCTATGTGGATAAAAAGAATTTAGGAAAGTGTCCTCCCCGTTTCCTCTTTGTTTCATGGTATTGTTAACTGTAACTGTTTTGGGGGGCATTCCTTGGTTTGTTGGTGACCATTCTCAGCTCCACCCTCCCCTCTCATCCTGGAAGACCCACTGTGGGGGCTGTTTCTGTATTTGGTCACCGCTGGATTCATAATGCCTGGTGTGCTACCCAGCATGCACTAGACTCTCCGCGGGTTATTGGAATGAATGAATGAATGAATGAATGCATGCCTGCTCTGGAGGCGACTGCTGCTGACAGTCCAAAGCTGTGTGTGGAGCGGGTATCCATGTTATTTCCCCACTTGTTGGTTCTGTCCGTGGCCCTTCGTTGGGGTTCATCCAACATTGCCAGGGTGCCCCCCTACACCCCAGCCCTGCTTCAGGGGCTGACCAAATCCGGAGGAACAGCCCCCGGAAGGTCACAGTCCCTGCATTGCTGTCACCAGCCGTGGGAGCCCTGGCAAGCCCCACCTCTGATCTCAGTCTACTCCTCTGCAGTGGGGCCTGCCCCCTGGAGTTGTCTGAGGGGCTGAGACTGGATCACAGCTTGGGAGCGTCTGCGCTCGGCCTCTGCACACAGCCAGTCTTTGGCAGGAGCAGCCTCCCGCGGTGTCCCTGGTGAAATGCCCCCTCCTCTGGGTACCTTCCGAGGCCTGGCTCTGTGTCACACCCCATCCTTCCCTGCGCCTTTACTGGGCTTCCCTCTTTTCATTACCCTTCCTGTCCCCCAGGCCTTAGCTGGAGACACTGGAGCTGCCTCTGCCCCCCCCCCCCATGCCACTATCTGGAATGGTGAGAATTGCTCATTAGCACTTTGGAGGGCACCTCTGTAAGTGGCAGTCCTAGGGGATGTCACCTTCACTGCCTGGCCCATCAACTCCATCTAGGCATCTGGGGGAGGCGTCCCTGGAAGGCACCAGGGGCCTGTCTTCCCAGGCAGGGGGCTGAGGGCCTGGAGGAAGCAGGGGTGGGCAGTGGAGAAGGGGTTAACGTTGCAGGGATAAAGCTCTGGAGGGCACCCCCCCCCACACCATGGTGGAGTCTGGGCAGCAGGACCTACTGGCCTCCATATCCCCAAGAGAGGGAGGGCAGGGAGACCAGCTAGCTGCCTGAAGCCGCTGGGGGAGATTAGGCCCTGCCTCCAAGGGAGGCACCCTCAGGGTCTCCTCCCCTGCCACTGGGGAGGGGAGGAAGTGGGACTGGAAGCATTCTTGTTTCTAGAGCTCTGCTGGGGTGGGGGGTAGGCAGTTCATAACTCATGATCAAACCCCCCACCTCCCTCGGGCAGGCGGCAGGCAGCCCAGGTATATGAGACCCCTCCCCATCACCGCGCTGGCTCTCACTCCCCTCTCTCGTGACGTCATGCTCCTCTCGCATGGCATGATGGGAGAATCCTAATGTTTTCCAACAGATGCTCCAAGAACAGCTTTCAGATTAAAGCAATTGCAAGAGCAAAGATTTTCCTTTTTCCCTTTTTTTTTTTCCCCCGGGGGGGGGGGGGGGGGGGGGGGGGGGGGGAGGGAGCGACCCCAGAAATTCTTGGACATCACCCCCTGCCCCAAGCACGCAATAAACACTGACAAGAAAAAGTTTTTATTTCCTGGTTCAACTTTTTTTTTTCCTGGAATATAGACTGAAGAATGGGAATAAACACGAATAAATAGCAGAGCGAGGCGGCGCGCCGGGATGCGGCTGCAGCCAGCCGCCAGGCCATTGTCTCGCCCCGAAGCCAGCCCGGCCTTGTCCCCCGGCTCCTTCCCTTTCCCTGTCCTTTTTGATTTTCCTTTTTAAAAAGACGCCCCCTCCAGCCCCCTCGCCGGTGACCTTGGCCGCCGCGGATGCTCTGATTCCAGCACCTTGCCCCCGCGCCGGCCAGGCCCATGGCCGCGTCCGAGGACGGGAGCGGCTGCCTCGTGTCGCGGGGCCGCTCGCAGAGTGACCCCAGCGTTCTCACCGACTCCTCGGCCACCTCCTCCGCCGACGCCGGGGAGAACCCAGGTAACGGGGCCGGGCGAGGGCGGCCGGGCAGGTGGGCAGGCCGGGGGGCAGGCGGCGCTGGGCTCGTCCCCGGCGCCGCTCCGCGCCGCGCTCTGCAATCGGGGAGCCGCGCCAGGACCCGGGCGCTCGGGCTCCGCAGTTCGCGTCCCCAGGAACGCGCCCGGGGCGCCGCGGAGCCCTTTGTCCGGAAAAGAACCGATTTCCCGGGCAGAGCCGGGCGCCCCGCATCGGCCCTCCTTGCAGGCTTGTGGGCTCCGCGGTCCCCTCCGAGGGGCCGCCCTGCCTTGGGTGCCGACCAGCTGGGGGAAGAGAGTCAGACCTGTGGCCGCCTCCGCCAGCGCTGGCTCCGAGCTCTGCTTCCCTCCCCGGGGCGGCGGCCCCGGCGGCCCCGGCTTGGGCGTCCCCGGCCCGGCAGGGCAGCGCTCCCGCGGCCGCGGCGCATGGGGGCTTCGGCTGGACGCCCAACTCCCGCGGGGCCTGGCGCACCTGGGCGCGCCCGCCCGCCTCTCGGGACAGGTGTGCCGGGCGGAGCGGCGGGCAGGGAGCTGAAGGGCGTGCGCCAGGACGGAGCCCGGTTTCATTACATTATATGGACTTTGTCCGCTCCCCCGCCCCCGCGTCAGCGTCGATTGTTTAGGTGATAAATCCGGTTACAAAGGCGTCTATATGGCTTGATTGATTACTTTCCAGAGAGGAAGAAAGGCCTAATAAAGCAGGAGGGGGGTGGGCTGCGCGGGGCCTGTCACCATGGAGACGCAGGAAGCAAAGTGATCATTAAAACCTTTCTCCACCAGAAGGCAATTTTCACTTCACAGAGAGAAGTCTGAGCTTCTGAAATGTAGGGTTCAAAAAAAGAATCAAAGCTGGTGTTTTGGTATCAAGCTACTGGACTCAATTTCCTATCTTAGAGAAGCACAATCCCCTCATAGATGATGTTTCGACGATGAGTTGCCCTTACCTTCCTTAGAAGACTTATTCTCTCTAAATGCACCGGCCCTAGATGGGGACTTGATCACGTTAAACAGTGGGCATCAAAATCAAGATAATCCCCGGGGCTGGGGTGAACGCAGGCTTTGTGGGGAGGGATTCCTTCACTTAACTGGAACACATAGGAGCTTTACTCTCTAACTACAAAGAGGGACCTATTAAAGGCAGCTCTGTGGGCACGAGGGCCCAATTTGAAATTTTAAACAATAAACCCATGCAAGGCTTGTAAGATTTCTTTGTTAGGACTATTGACACTGTGTCATTTGGTCAAACTAAGGTACCAGCCGAGGAAATCCCTGGCTTTTCTACATCTGGGAGGCCAAGTTAATTTCCTTGGAGTTTCAAGCAGAGCCTGCCCAAAGCGAACCCTTAAGGCTTTAATTAATCCTTCTATTAGGAATTGGGGATTAAGCCTTCAGCACTCCATGATGGATTGGTTTTCTCTGTGTTGGAGATGCACATCCATGATTGTTCCAATTATGGAAGTTGAGTGGCTCGTCACGAGAGAATCCTCCCCAGCTCCTTTTGTCTCCCTGGCAGTAAAAGGAAGCAAACTTGAAACGGAAATTATGGAGGATTTAGCTTTTTGGCTGTCTGTGAGTTGATGCTTCCGTGGGTGGGAACAGTGGGCTCGGCAGGTGGCTGGTGCCAGTCCACCAGGGAGAGGTGGAAGGGCTTGGGTACTTACATGATGCCGTGGGAGGACAAACGCCTGAGTTAGTCTCTGGCTCAGATGGTCAAAATAGGACCCTGAGAGCAGATGTCTGCGGTGAAGAGTCTATAGCATGTATAATTCTGTGAGTGGTAGAACCTTGCTAAAGATACCAAGCAATTAAGTATTTATGGATGTGTTAAGCAGAGGAGTTCTGGCAGAAAGAGAATCAAAATCTTCAAGTTGGAAGCAGCCCGGGAGCTTGAAGCAGGAAGGGTGGACTAGGGGAGCATTTTCTTTAACAGCCTGGCCTGGTTGGCTTGGCATGCTTGCATACCTCTTTTGATGGGCAGCTCATTTCTTTCTGGTGCGGTGCATGCTTTTCTTTGGGCAGACCTATTTAAAAATTCTTCAGATGGCTTATTGGGGGCTGCAGCCCATCAGTCCCGTTGGGGTCGTCTCATGGTGTGTGTTGCTGGGGGTTTCAGAGAGCTTGCTATTTTAGGGCAGTTATCACACCGATCTGCTCTTTTCTTCAGTAGGGCTGAAAAGTCCCAGCCCTTATCTTGCCCTCCCTTCAGGACTTCTTCATTTGTCCTCCTGCTGCTCTATAGATTTATTCCTGAAAGTTGAACCTGGTGCACCAGCTGTGGAATAACCCAGTACAAAGTCAAGGGGAAGAGTTGCCTCCTTTCGTCTGGCTTCTAGATTTTTATAAAACAGCCCAAGGTTGCATTACCCTCGCTCTCCAAATGCATTTTTTTAAGTAGGCTTCATGCCCAGTGTGGAGCCCATTGTGGGGCTTGAACTCACAACCCTGAGATCAAGACCTGAGCTGAGATCAAGAGTTGGACCCTTAACCGACAGAGCCACCCAGGTGCCCCCCCAAATGTATTTTTCATGCATCAATATTCTCTTAGTAAAAACTCAGAACATTCTCGGAAAGATAAACTATCCCTCTGTCACTCTTCAGAGAGGTTCCCACTGTGATGAGTTTAGAGGAGATCCTCTGGACCTTTCCTGTAGGTTTATAGCTACATGTTCTTGGAAGAAGGCTTTAAGAAAACACTGTATATAAGGTTCTTCAACTTGTGTTTCTACTCCACACTGGGTCTTGGAGTTCTTGTCACATGGTGTATCTCTATCTCCCTCTCTTTTAATACCTGCATAGTATGCCAAGGAATAAATTTTTCAGTTTATATAATTGTGTTGTTTCTAGTTTTTGCCCATCACAATCCCCTTGGCTGTGGGTACCCAGGCAAAGTCTCCTTGTACTCCTATGTACAT
This sequence comes from Phoca vitulina, assembly GCF_004348235.1. Lineage (NCBI taxonomy): Eukaryota > Metazoa > Chordata > Mammalia > Carnivora > Phocidae > Phoca > Phoca vitulina. Next base: position 3,647,162 of record NW_022589753.1, on the reverse strand, counting down.
TTCCTGTAGGGTATGTCCCATCTTGTGTGATGTCTGGGTCACAGGGGACCCACATTTTCTTTTTACGATACTGCACCCTGGAAAATGTACCAATTGACATTCTTTCCAGAATCTCTGAGAGTGCCCTTTCTCTGATGGCTTGCCAACATCTGAAATCATCAATCTCCTTTTCCCCGCACAAAGAGTGACAAATCGTGGCTCATTGTGTTAATTTGTGGCTCCTTGATTGCTGGTCAGCTTGAGCAGCTTTTTGTGGCCTTATTAGTGCATTAAATCTCTCAGTGGCCACGTCTGTGGCCATGGGCTGTGTGGCGGGGATGAACGGTGCTCCCCAGGGCCTATCCTTCTACTCTCTCCATCGCATCATCGCTGCGTTAATGATTCTGTCTGCATCTTTGCCAGGCTCCTCTCTGTGAATCTCTACTCTATGCCCACAGGCATGGCCAGGCCTTCTCCCCAAACTGAGCTTTAAACAAGGGAAGGCAGCAGAGCCGTGACCTTTCCTCCTTCCGAGGAGTTCCTACTCACGGGCACTTGGCGTGATCCCACACGGAGAGGGTGATCTGTGACCTCCTTCTTGTCCAACCCGTGCCACTTACTCAGGCTTCCCAGTCTCGTCCCCTGACTGTCCTTGCTCCTTCGCTTGTCCCTCTTTCTGACCCTCTCTTCCCCCGGACTCTGCTGTTTTTCCCTCTCGGGCTCCCTCCTTACCCAGCTCCTTCCCCTCTTCCCAGCACACCACATTGGGGTCCCTGCAGGCCCTTGGCTGCCTTCTTTCTCCATGCCCTGCCCCTCTGGGTGGCTCCTCGGTTCCCCAGTGCAGGACCAGAGACTGGGCTAAGAGTCAACTGGGACTGCCTTTTAAAACGCTTCTGCAGGGCCTAGCCGTTTCCCTTTGTAAATATTCTGCTCTGGAGGGCCAACCAGGTGGGGGACCTTTGATTGAGGGCAGGCTTTCTCAGGCTTGGCACTGTGGACATTTGTGGCCGGTCCCTCTCTGTGGTAGGGGCTGTCCTGTGCACTGTGGGTAGAATGGTTAGCACCCCTGGCCTCTATCCACTAGATGATAATAGCTCCCCAACCCCTAGTTATGACACCCCAAAATGTCTTCAGACATCGCCTGGTGTCCCCTGGGGGTAAAATGGCTCAGGTGAGCTCACCTGGGGAGCCCCTGAGTCTAGCACTCAGCAATGGCTTCAGTCTCTCGGCTGACAGCTTCCATGTGTGTGTGTCCCTGCGTGAGTGTGTGGGGGGCCCTGCCCTGACCTGTCTGACTCCTGAGCTCCAGACCTCTGTGTCCTGCTGTCCCCTTCCCATCCTTCAGGTCTCGGGCTGATGACACCTCCTCAGAACGCCCTCCTTGTCCACCCGGCTAGATTAAAGGAGATGCCCTGCCCCAACTAGCCCCAATCCCGTCCCTCAGCTCTGATTCACTCATGGCGCTCCTCTCTGCCTGGGATCTCGGGGTCTGTCATCCATGTGGTGTGTCCCCCTCTCGGCCCAGAGCCCAGCATGGACCTCATGTGCAGGAGGCTCCAGCGAACATTTGTGGAATGAATGGATGCAGGCACCAGACACCAGGGTCTTAGCTGATGAGGCTTGTGGCTGGTCAGCTGGACGGTCCCCGTGGAAAAGCAGCTCAGGCACAGCCAAAGGGTGGCTGGGGGACCAGCAGCTGCAGCCTTCTGCAGGGGCAGATCCACGTCTGGAGGGAGAGAAGCCGTTCAGAGCATCCTGTGCCCTCCTGAGCTGCAGACTGACACACAGACACATCCACCTTCCTCCCTGGGGAGCACTCTTGCTGCTTTCCTTTTCCCTGTCACTGGCCGCTGGGAGCCCCTGCCACCTTGTGGCCGGACCCTCAGTACTGAGTCCCAGTACCCAGTACCCAGTTCTCGTCCCCCTGCCTGGTCCTGCAAGGCAGGGCAGGAAGTTTTCCAAAGTGTAAACCCCCTCTGGTGTCTCCTTTGCCGCAGCCCCAGGGCCCAGTGGTGATGAGGGAAATGTACCCTGTTTCTCGCCTGGTGGTTCTTCCATGGCTCCTTGCTCCGGCGCTCTCCTCCCGAGTCCCGAGTCCTGGGGACGTCCCTGTGGCCCCTGGCAGAGTGTCCGTGTGGCTTAATTAGCAGCAGAACTACGCAGTAATTACCTTGTCAGCTTCTTTGGGCTTATTAAAAAGAAAAGCTGGATGTTTTAAAAAGATACGGAGTTTAAAAACTTATCGATTTTTTTTTCTGACGATAAAAGTACTGCACAGAAAAAGATTAGATACTTTTGAAATATCTGTTCCCCGCCCCCTTCTCACCTGAAAGCCACACAGAAGGCCATGAGCAGGGAGGGCTTTGTCAGCATGAGGAGGTCAGCCACCAAGTTCAGGGTCCTGGCTTTCCCCCTCTCCACCCTGAGCCCCTCTTGATCCATTGCCAACTGCCTTCTCTCTGTCACTCTTTGAAATGATCTCACTGATTTATTTGATAACCTAGTTTATTATGTCTCTCCCTCTAGACAACACTGTCCAGTACTGTAACTAGCGACCTGTAGCCATTTAAATCTGAGTTAAATACATTAAAATTAAAATTTCCTTTCCTCAGTTGCACTGACCACATTTTAAGAACTCAATAGCCAAATGTGGCCGGTGGCTGCCAAATTGGATAGTGTGGATCTAGAACATTCCATCGCCACAGTGTTGGGCAGCGCTGCTGTGGACTGCAAGCCCCCCGAGGGCTGGGCCTTGTCCGTTGTCCTCCTGGTTATGCTACACTTGGCTATTTCCCAGTGAATGTTTGTTAATTGGTTGAGTTCACCAGAGTGGGATTGTCATGGTCCAGAGCTCTCATGCTAGAGAGGCCTTGGCCTCCTTCAGTCTGATCTTCTTATGTTGTTAAGGGGAGGGTGTCCAAACAGACCATTTCCTATCCACACAAGATTAATTTATTTCAACTCAGCGAGCTTCCCCAGAGGAATTAAAATATGCCATGTTTGGTTCTTGCTGGATGGCTCTCTTGGACTAAGAGAACAATGACCTCCAAACATACTTTGTCTGGAGCTGGATGGATGGGTCCAAGTCCTGGCTCTGCCACACACAGGCTAAGTGACTTTGGGCAAGTCACCTCCCTTCTCCGAACATCCGTTTCCTTTATGTCACATAGTGGTAATTGTTGTCCCTAACTCCTGGCAAGTGAGGCTTACTGAACTATTGTCTATGACCGTGAGTAAATTTTGAGACGCTGGTCATTGGTTTCACAGCTTCGAGGAGGCAAATGTCCCCTCAGACATCCTCTGATCACCTTGAGATCATTCCATCTTCTGTGAATAAAGGCAGGAGGCAGAGAACCCTGTGAAAAGAGTGGGGAGGCATGGGAGGGACAGCTCCCGGGGCCCTTGGCAGCCCCTCCTATAACTGGGTCCATGTCAGGGCCAAGCTGTCAGCCTCTCTGCGCTTCATTTCCCCCACCTGTGAATGTGGGTAAGCCCGTACTGAGCCAGCGGGGCTCGTCAGGAGGATCCTCCTCCTCAGACGCTGCTCCCCAGCTGCCTGCCAGACCCCTCCCCAGAACTGCAGTCCACCCAGGGTCCTCTCACCTTCTCCAAGTTACCGACTCTGGTGCTATAATTCTGGGACAGCATCTTGGTGGTCTTGAAATAAGATTTGAATGTGTATTTTGGGGGAGGGGGTTGTTGCACTTTTGTGAGTTTGCCTGGAGGGTCCTTTTGGGGAAGGACACCTTCTGGAAGGACACGGCTGAGCCATTGTAACACTTAGGGCTGCGGAGTGGTCACACCAGCTGCAGCTGCCCGTGAGTGTGTGAAGGATGAGAATGTTCTGGATCCCCCACCAGAGCTTCAACCAGACTGTCGTTTATGCGGTGGACATAAACTGTCACAGGGAGAGAGGCAAAAGGAGAAAGTGTGAATATAACCAATAGACATCAGAGGATTTGGGACTTACTATTTTGCATTTGCGAGGTGGGAGCGATTCCATGTCCTATAAAATTGTTTCACATGGGGCCTGAGCTGCAGGGTCTATAGGAGCCCCACCCTGGCCAGCAGGCGAGTCGGGGATCGGACTGTTCCCATAGAGCCCATTAGGGCCGTGTGGGAGCACGGGCCCAGGGCTGCCAGATTGCCCTATTTATATCCGGAGGCTGGACATCCAGATTTTTATGTGAAATGTGATTGTTAGATACTGTCAAGTTTATCGGTTAGGGATTGGTTTGGCTTCATGTAATAGGAAAGCTAAGCAGCGCTGGCTAAAATAAGATTGGGGTTTTCTTTTATGGAAGTGCAGACAGCACACCCTCTTCCTGGTTGCAGGGTCGAAGGCTCTGCAACTTTCTTGCAAGCCACTGGTTACAGGACGGTTGCTGCTAGAGGTGCAGTACCTTATGGGCAGGAAGAAGGGGATGGTGACAGGTTGAAGGGTGTCCACCTGCTGAGTCATGACCCTGCTTTCCTGGGAGCCCTGCCCAGGGACATCCACTGATGCCTCCTTGGCAGGTGCTGGGGGGGCTGGGAAATGAGGGGTTTTGTTTGGTTGGCTTTTGGTTTGTTTTGGATAGGTGCATGGCTACCCCTACAAGAGCAGGTGAAGGAGGGGATAATCAGAGTGGCTGTAGGTAATCAGCCACGGCCCCTGCCACGCCAGCCTAATAACAAACAAAACCCCAACCCAAACCACGCATCTGGGACTGCATGTGGCCTGCAGGCTGCCCTTTGAAAATTATGGAGAAGGAATCTCTGGAAGACTGAAGCAATTATTATGTTTCATGACATTTCTTTACCAAGAAATTAAAGGTTGGACTAAGATGTGTGATCTAAGCCTGAACATTATGTCCATCCAAATTTTATTTGATAATATTTATCCCGGGTACAAGACTGACAAGGTCACTGGCCTTCACGGAGCTGACAGTCTGGTAAATTATTGATAGCGGGAGTGAAAATGTGCATGTTGTCAACTCTGTGTTCCACGCGGGGCCATCATGCTTCCTTCTGTTTCATCTTCCTCTAAACCCTTGAGGTAGCGCCAGAGGGCTGCGGAGACCAAGTGTCCCACCCATGGGCACATACACAGGCAGAGGTGCTGGGGGAGGAGCTTGAATCCAGGGAGTTTGATGCCCCGCCCACCCACCTGGCCCAGACCGCTGCCTGCCCCGCCCACCTCCTACCCCACCCACCTCCTACCCCACCCACTCGGTGCCCCACACACCCCTTTCCATCCCGCCCACTCTGCCCCCCGCCCCCCCCCGCTCTGCCCCGCCCATTCTCTGCCCCGCCCATTCTCTGCCTGCCCCGCCCATTCTCTGCCTGCCCCGCCCATTCTCTGGGGGCTCCTTCATACATCTTACCTAAGGGCTTCAGTCTCTTAGATGGAACAGGTACTTGTGTTTCATCCCTTTCCTGGCTCAGGCAATCCGTCTGATAGCGTGTATGTATCTTTAGTCGTATAAACACACAGACGCAGGCATACTCTTCCATTTCCCAGTTTATTTAACCAGAATAGCCACCAGGATGAGATTTATTTATTGAAAGTCAGGCAAGGTGATGGCAGTGAATCAGCTGTCGGCAGAGTCGTTGAAGGTTTCCTCTTTAATGGGCTGGGGTGGTGTCCCTGTTTGTTCAAGCAAGTCACTGGATGGGTAGCTTGGCCGTGCACTTTATCTAACGGGCACGGCACAAGTAGGCTGACATCGATCAGTGGAGAGTCACAGAATGAATCTGCCAAGACCCTCGTGGCTTAATAAATATACTTATTATATACATTGTCATGCAGTTGTTTTAAATGTAACACTTTGTTAAAGTTACCATCTGTCTCAATACTCTTACTAATGAGTTGTGTTACTACTTTATTTTTTTGGTCCCACTACTTCTCGGAAGTTTGTATCCATGTGCAGAAAAATTTTTGCCTTGTAATCACCAGCTCAGGGGATTTGAATCAAGTTAGAGAGATGTGCCAGAAATTATCTTTTTGCTTCCCTTTGGCAGGAAAACATTGTCTCGGGCAATGTTAATTCGGGGATGACTGTGTTTCTGCAGTCACATGAGTCACGTTGTTGCTGACCTTGGCACATTTGTCAGCAGGGTCTTTTTGTGCAAGGCTTCTGAGTGCTTGCGAGCATCCGAACTGTCTCAGCGGCTGGGTGCTGCCATGCTGGGGTCACCTGGCCCTGCCCCACATTCTTTATTTTCTTGTTAGACTCCAGGTGAGGTGGGGGATACAGGTTCTCCGTAGAGAGTGGTCGTATATGATCTTCCTTGAAACCACATTTATTTATGTACAGAAGAAGATGGCCTTAGGACATTAGTAAAGTAGCCATGGTCATGCACTGAGACAGGAGGAGACACAGACACAGCAAAGGTCACAAAGGCCACAGAGGGGTGTCAGTTTCAGGGAGATGGGGAAATGCTATATATTATCATCCTGGGCTTGTGACTCTTTGATGATCATTTATCTGCTGACGTAGTAAGCACTGCCGTGTGCAGGGAGCGTGATGTGGGGGGCTGGATCGCCCACCCTGCAAGCTCACAGTTTGACGAGCCGCATTGACGGTACCACATTCCCAAGTACGATGACAGGATCCCTACGTCATAAGCACCGGACTTCTCAGATTGGTCCCCTTCTGTGTTGCGTCTAGCTCATTCTCTACCAGCGATCCGTGGTCTGCGAGTAGGTGTCTGCAGGCTGGCAGGTCGAGGACCCAGGCTGGGCTCCGCTAGCGCCTCTTCTCCACGTGTACCTTACCCTCCATGGACCCAGCAACATTGTCTCGTGGCAGTGGTGGAAATGCATGGAGCCTCTTTTGGTCTGGGACCTGCATTTCTGCCCTCATCAGGACATCAAACTCCCTGGATTCAAGCTCCTCCCCCAGCCACCTCTCATAATTCTATGAGAGTGGGCACGGGGCAGTTTAAGGCCAAGGAGAGGGAAATAGACCCCACGTCTCGGTGGAAGGAGCAGGCAGGTCACAGTAGATACAAGAGTGGGGAGAACTGGGCCTGTGGTGCGGTCCGTGCGCTCGGCTTTCCCTTCCTAGACCTCCTGAGCTCCCAGAGACTCAGGGCTCAGTCACATTCATGTCGGTGTCTCCTGGTCCACTAACATGGAGGCCCGACCCCGGGAGGCCAACAGACGGTACGTGGACTCCTCGGTGTCAGACTGCCTGGGTCTACATGACTTTGACAGATCCACTTAACATCTCCGAGCCTCAGTTTCCCCATCTGTAACATGAGGATTACTTGTAGCCGTGCCTACCGTGAAGGTGGCTGTGGGGATCAGGTGGCTTGGTTTCTTTCTTTTTTTTTTTTTTTTTAATTTTATTTATTTATCTGAGAGAGAGAATGGGAGACAGAGAGCATGAGAGGGAGGAGGGTCAGAGGGAGAAGCAGACCCCCTGCTGAGCAGGGAGCCCGATGTGGGACTCGATCCCGGGACTCCAGAATCATGACCTGAGCCGAAGGCAGTTGCTTAACCAACTGAGCCACCCAGGCGCCCCGCAGGTGGCTTGGTTTCTATAAAGCATTTAGCACAGTGCCTGTCACCATGGAGAAGCTTCCACCCAAGGCCTCTTGGTGGCCCCTGAGCATTTTGGCCAGTTACGGGGGGTGGGGCTGGGGGCTCTGATCCTGTGCAGAGTTGAGACTCTGCCACCCACGTCTCCCACTGGTGCCCTCACGATGTGAGAGTTCCTCCTGGCCTGCGATCAGCACCACCAGGCGATAATCAGGCATCCCTTCCCACCTTCCCACCCTGGTCCCTGGTTGGCCCTGGGGCTGGTTCGTGGGGTCGCTGGTATGGGAGGGGCACTCCTCTGGAGGCCCTGTGCCTATCTTCCTAATTGGGGAGCGGGGCTGGGGAAGTCAGGACGTAACAGGCCCAGGTCAAAGGGCAAGGTCAAAGGCCAAGTCACAGCCCCAGCCGGGATGTTACTCCGTGAGCGTGCTGGGTTGATGATGCTTGAGGTGGGCCTTGGGCTCGGGAGCCGGCACGTGGACCGCGGGGCCCTCCTGCTCCTCTTGTGTGTCCCTGCCCCCCCAGTCCTCATGGGTAGCTGGTTCTGCCTTAATGTGAAACAACAGAAGATTTAGGGATGATGTATTATTTTGTCTCACTGCTTTAGTGGGAAGGGTGAGTACTGGGGGCCGTTTAATAACACAAACATGGAACAAACTAAGAGTCCGCGTTGTGCTTCTGCTCGTCTGGGCAGCCCCTCTGGGGGGCTTGGGGGGCACAGGCCCTCTCTCATTTATGTCTTCCGGGGGATCTGGTGGAGCTCACCTTTCCTTAAGGTCATTACTGCGAACATTGGTGACATCTTAATGTGACGCCTTTCCTCATATTTTCCCAACTCTTCCCCGCTTCCTGGGAACTATATTGGTACCTTTTTCTGTAATGATTTGTGTTGTCCACTGTTCTGCTCTCAGCTCCAGAACAGTCCTGCTCCGCGGGGACGTTCAGTGAATGCTGGCTTTATCTCGAGTATATGGTAATGACACTCTGCAGCCCCTTCTTCTTCCTGCTCACAGGGACCCATCAGGAAAAGTAAAATTGAGGGAAAAAAATCCCCCAAGAAAGGACAGTGACAACAGGGCATGAGGAATTCGGGGTGAATGGTCTTTCCCTAACAGGTGTGAAGGGCAGCCGCTTGGAGTACAACTTCTTGGTGATACGTGTTGCTAAAAAGAAGCTTACAAATTTGTTAATGATTAGTCTCTGTGTGGTTTTTTAAATGAACTAATGACAGTTTATTCCAGGAGGACATTAGCCCAGAACAGCTGTTCCCTCAGGGAAATACAGACTCCAATCACCCGTCTTGTTTTTCTGGTTCCTTTTTCTGACCCATGGCGGAGCGCACGTTGCATCTCGCTTGGTGGACTCTTGGGCCAGGGGACCTGGGTCGCCCCTCCCACTGGCACCCAGGAGCTCAGTTACCAAACATTTCATGGGGTGGGACATCGCTCGTTGCAGAGAGGGTGTTAGATGGCTTCTCCTCCTGAAGAGTGAGAGCCTGGGTTGGAAAAAGAAGAGGCACACCGGGGGCTCATTGCAAGTGGGGCTCCCCTCCACCTCCCCTCCTTCCTCCCTCCCGTCCAGCACACCAAGTGCCTTCTCTTAGGCCAGGTGTGATGGCAGGCGCGGGGACAGCATGGACAGCGGAGGCATTCCCCATCGCCGTGGGCTGGTCTCACTGCGGGTGGGCTGGGCCTGGGTTATCGCACAGGCAGACGCTAGTCCCACCAGGGTGAGTCTGCCCTGGTGCTGGGAAGGGGCCTGCAGGCTGGAGGAGCTCAGGGAAGGCGTCACTTGAGTCGAGAGCCGGAAGGTGGGTTGGAGTGAACCAGCCTGAGTGGGAAGGGCAGGGTTTTCTGGGGGGAGAAGGTGGCCCGTGCAAAGGCCCAGAGGTGGGAAGGAGCGTGAGGGGTGCTCAAGGGACTGATGTCGGACAGTGATTGGAGGGTGGGGAGGAGGGGGAGTGTGGCGGGATGGTGCCGAGAGGGGCCAGGAGCCTGCCCCAGGGACTCCTGGGCAGGGTGGGGGGTTGACTGCACCTGCAGAAGCACCAGGAAGCCCGGAGGGAGGGGCCGCGTGTGCGCGTGTGTGCGCCTGCGTGTGAGGGACAGGGAGACCGGGAGGCAGTGCTCAGGGCCTGTGAAGAGCTCCAGGCTTCCAGCCTGCGTCTCCCTCGGGCTCGCGGACCCCCATGGGGGGGTGCACAGACGGGACTCCCCAGGGTTCTCGTGAGTCGGATTCTGCTGTCCTCTCGTGCAGGGAAGCCTGGATCAGGCCTCACTCCAGGTTTGGTGGGGCCCCCACTGTGTGGTCCCTGTCACCCTTGGGAAGCCTGGGGACCATCCCAGCTTCGGGGCTGGGCGTGTGGTTGGGGCACCTGCCATGCTCCACCTGCTCTCTCTCTCCCCCCCTCTCTCCCTCTCCCCCCTCTCTCTCTCCCCCCCTCCTTCTCCCCCCTCCCTCTTCCTCTCCTTCTCTTTCTCCCCCCCCTCCCTCCCTCTCTCTCTCCCTTCCCTCTCTCCCTCCCTCTCTCTCTCCCTTCCCTCTCTCTCTCTCTCCCTCTCCCCTCCCCTCTCTCTCTCCTCCTCTCCCTCCCTTCCTCTGTTCCTCTCCTTCCTTCCATCTTTCTTACCTCCTCCCCGTACTCCTCCCTCCCACCTTCCTGAAAAGAAGAGGCAGCCGTGGGGGAAGGCACAGGGTCAGAGATTCACCAGCAGCTCTTTTAAGGTCAACATGCCACCTGTCTCTCAGGCAACAAAGTTCACAGAGCTTCTCGTGCTGACTTTTGTCAAAAGTCACTGGAGGAGGGAGCCTTTGCACACGTGTGTGCACATACGTGTGTATGTGCGCACGGGTACGTGTGTGTGCATGCTGAGGTTACTGCTGTAAATTCTCATCTTTTTTGGAACATTTATTTATTTACTTGAGAGAGAGCGCGCATGAGCTGGGGGGAGGGGCAGAGGGAGAGAATCCCAAGCAGACTCCCAGCTGAGCACAGATCCCGATGTGGGGTTCGATCCAGGACCCTGAGAGCACGACCTGAGCTGAAACCAAGAGTCACTGCCCAACTGACTGAGACAGCCGGGCACCCCTCTCCTCATCTTGTTTCAAGGCCTCAGGTGGGAAGGGACCTGGCTCAGACCCCAGCCCACATGCTTCGTGCAGACGCTGGAGCCGGCAGCCGGGTGCCTGGAAGCGGGCTCGAAGCCCAGCCCTGCCCGCTGCCCCCCGGCTGGCCTCGGCAGGTGGCTGCATCAGGCCCTGCCTAGTGTCCTCCTTCGTGCCTGGAGAAATGTCAGCTCTACGTTCCTGGAGAGGTTGTGAGCCTCGGAGGAGGCGTGTGAGCTCAGCCCAGTAGGTCAGCTCTAACTGGCCGCCAGGTGCCCGCCCATGAGTGTCAGCCGGCGGAGGGGAAGCGAGGCCCCCGCGGGATAACACCCTTCTCCTGGTTCCCCCTGGGCGGTGGGTCCGGGGGGGAGCTGCCCTGACTGTGGAGGGCGGTGCTCCCCGGTTGCTGGCGTGGCCTCAGAAAGCCTCCGTGTCTCGCCGTGCGCGGGAAGGCCTCGTGTCTCTGTCGCCCCTCCGGCTGCAGGACGGGCAGGGCCCAGAGCTCTCCTGGGGGCTGAGCTGGGCGCGGGTCCCACGGGGAGCAGGGTGCGCACAGCCAGAGCCCTCTGGGCCGGGCGCTCTTCCTCCGTCCCAGGACGCCTGCGTCCTTCCTGAAAGCCGTGGGCCGCCGTCCGAGCAGTCTGAGCTCACCTTGTCGGAGGAGATGTGCACGGCCGTTGTTACCTTTATTGTGAGGAGGCCTTCTGCACGTGTTCTAATTTTTATCACCTTAGCTTCGACCAAGAAAATCTTTAGCAAACACTCAGAAGCATGTTTTCATTGGAGGTGTAAGCCTTGGAAAATAATGTGCCCTTCCCCGCCCCAGAAATATAGGCAGGAAAGGGAAAATAAGTGTTTTCCATCGGGAGATGGCAGATCTTGTTCTTTTAAAAAACAAACAAGTTTTTAAGACCGGAAAAGTAGCACGTGCCCATGTCGAGAAAACTCCGTGACGGCGGGAGACAGGATGGAGTAGGCTCAGGGCTGCTGGCTCAGCGTCATCAGGCCTGGGCTGTGGTCTGCTCTGGCCAGCTGTCTGTTCGTCCTCTCCGGGCGCCAGTTCCCCCACCTGTGGACTGGGGGCACTGTGTGGTTATAGTGGGCATGCAGCGATGCCCGGCGCGCCTTCAGCCAGCACTGACTCGTCATCGCCGTATCAGACACGGGGTCTCCCCTGTGCTCCCGGTCTTCCTCCCAGAGACAGCCACGATGAGCTTTTGCATGTGCTTTCAGAAACTTTCTTTGCATTATTTCCTTATCATCTTTTCCCCGTTGTCCTCTTAAAACTTTTTCTTCTTTGAGCTGTGTCTTGCAGATAGAGATACGAAATTTGAAAGATAAGCAGGAGCGAGCCAGAATCCGAAGGGGGCAGTCCAGGCAGAGGGAACAGCATGTGCGGTGGCCCCGTGGCAGAAGGGGGCGTTGGGGGCGAGCGGGGGCCAGATGGCTTGTGGGTGGGGGTGGGGAGAGGGGTGGGGACCAGCCCAGGCAGAGTGTGGAAGCCCTCGCTGAGGATTTTGGTCTTTTTCCCATCAGCAATGTGGAGCTGTTGAAGGTTGTATGAGAGGGTGAGCCGTTGGTCTGGGACTGGGAGGAATCACTCTGCCTTTGCTTTGGGGATAAATGGGTTGAGTGTGTGTGGGAGGTCATTACCTGAGAGGAAGCGATGGGGAGATGTAGGTGGAGGTGGGATGCCCAGGATGGGCACTGGGTGTGTGGGGCAGGGGAGGGAAATGCGGGTAATGCCCAGATGGGGACCTGTGCCATCAGATGGGAAAGGTTGTGGAGAGAGGTTTGGGGAAGGAGAAGAGCTTGGGTTTAGGAGACAGGCAGGGACAGGCGCCAAAAAGGACCTGGGCGTGTAAGCTGGGCGGAGAACTAAATCTCGCTGGCATGCAAATTCGAGGCTCTGTGCTTTCCTTCACAGTCAGGGTGTGGGACTTGGGGAGTGACTTTAAATGTCACCTAGACTCTTTCCTGTCTCGGGTTACACTGGGGGACCCTGACCAGCCAGCCCACCATCCGCCCACCCACCCAGAAGATTCCCTGTCCTCACGGAGCTAGGCTGAGGGACCTGTCCTGGCCACACAGGTGGCTTGTGTCCAGGTCAGAGGGGGGGGTCAGAGGGGGGACACTGGGTCAGATTGTGTGGTTTTGAGTCCTGAGTCTGGGTGACCTCGGGGAGTTACTTGCCCTCTCTGTGCCCTCCTCCCCCTGTAAAAAGGGGACAACAATGTGATTTGAGGTGTTTCCAAAGTTGGCCACGCCATTACCTCTGACCCCACCCACCCTTTTGCAGTGTCACTTGGCCATGTCCCCCATCAGGAGGGATGCCGTCTCCTGCCCCCCTTTGTCCCCTGTCACTTGCTTTGACCAGGGACAGCAGAAGTGACACAGTATGACTTGTGGGCCTAGAACTTAGAGCCCGTGGCCTCTGTTGTGGTCCTCTTGCCTGCCACGTGAAATCGTTTGGGCCGTCCTGCCGCAGCAGAACTGAGGTGGCCCCGTGACAGCCAGTGCCGGCTGCCAGGCTGGTGAGTGGAGCCGTCCTGGATGACGCCGGCCCAGGCCAGGCTCCCAGCTGAGCCCCGTGGCACTAGTGAGCCCAGCCCTCCCCACATTTCTGGCCCACAGCAAGTGAACGGTGAAGTCCTCAAATAGGCCACTGAGATGTGGGGTGGTTTGTTACGCGTTGATAGCTAAGAGATACAAACTCTAACCGGTACCGGGAGCTGTTTCTCACCCGGAGTTTCACTGTGGTCCTTTGTTCCAAGCTGCTGGGCAGGTACTGACTTTTCAATACGGTTTCTCTGTTTCTGGCTGGTTCTGGGTCTGCCTCGAGTTTGGAGGGTGCACCTGTTACGTCTGTGACTGTGTGCACCTGGTCTGTGTTGATGGATATGAAGGTTTCTATCCCAGGAGTCAGCAACAGGGAGAACTTAGGGCTTGTGTAGTGCTGGGGAGAGCCCAGCCCATCACAGGACCCTGGGGCTGGGCTGGATTTTGAACGGCTTTCAACTCCAGTATCCTGAGCCAGGAGTGTTCTTTGCAATCCCCTGTGGGGAGCTTGAAAATGAAATCAATCTGAACTTTCTCCCTGGAATTTGTGATTGACAGCCATTATTAAGAAGTATTTATGGGACACCTGTTCTGTGCCCGTCACTGTTTTGGTTGCTCGGGATCCAGCAGTAAAGACTATGCTGTGCCTGTTTTCACAGAGTGAATCATCTAGTAGAATGAGGGGAAACAGATCAGAACGATACAGATGTATGGTGTGACACTAGGCAGTTATAAATGCCCCGAAGCCAGGCTGGAGGGGGGAGAGTGGTAGGGAGGGGAGGCTGGCTATTTTTAGGTAGCACGGCCAGAGAGACAAGGCTGAAGTGAAGGGATTAGTCATGTAAACACCTTGCAGAATAGCCCTCCAGGCAGAGGAGTTGCACGTGCAAAGGTCCTGAGGTAGATGTGTGCTTGGGGTGTTGGTGAACAAGGGGGCCAGGAGGCTTAAGTACAGTGAGTGATGGGGGGAGTGGAGGTGTTAGAGCCAATGAGAATTAGGCAGGCAGGGTTGGGATGCTGGGGAGGTGCTGAGGCCCAGCTGGGGGCTTGGGCTTAGTTTCCAGAGCTAACACTTGGGAGGGGGCTGACCTTCTATCTATGATCCGTTGTCTGTTTACTTGTCATCACCATCTATATGCACATCATCTGTCTCTCTACTGGTTGATTTATCATCTATCAGTCTATCAGCCTCATCTATCTATCTACCTACTGTCTATTTACCTATATCTGTCATCTACGAATCACCTGTCTATCATGCTCCTGTCCATCCGTCCATCACTTGCTTCCCTCCAACCCTTCTCTGGCACTCCTGCCCAGATGGAGACTTGCCCCTGCTTGAATGCCCCCAGGGACAGGCAAGTCCCTACTTCCTCAGGATCCCGCTTAGGAGTTTCCTGGGACCACTTGAGCACAGTGTGATCTGGGCACTGTGCTTCTCTCCCATTTCCTCACCCCAAGATTTATTTACACTCTCCACTTGCCAGGAGAGAGGCACTTGGGAGTTCAGAGCCGTGTGTCCCCTGGCAGGGCAGCCCTCAGCGCGCTGGGGAAGAATGGGGCCAGTCAGTGCGGGGGGGACGCCCCCACCTCAGCTGCAGCTTCCCTCCTCTTGGCTCCCCGGGCAAAGGCGGCTTTGTGCTCCGCGTGGACAAGGCCTGCCATTGAGGCAGACCAGGGGATGCTGTGGAAGAGCAAATGATGGCTAGAAACTAAAATTAGGCATTTCACAGAAAGCAAGCCCTGCGCCCGGTCTCCGCGGCAAGCCACTGCGTGCTTGCGCCTGAATGAGCCCTTTGCTCTCCGGCTGCGCCTCTGAGCCCGGCTTCTCTCAGTCCCAGGGAGAAAGCTAGCCCTGTTCCCTCCTGGGGCTCTGGCTGACAAAACGAACAAAAACACAAAGAAATGCAAAGTGGTGAGACGATTGGTTCATTTTCTCCTGGCTGCCAGTGGGCCTCCAAACCTGCCTGTGGGGGAATGAGTGTTCTGGAAGGTTCCCTACAACTTATTTGCAGATGGGCCAAATGGAGCCTGGCTTCGAGGGGAAGACCAGTGGGCCTGATGTTAATAAGACAAAGGAAAGGGGCGGCCTGTGAGCAGCTTGGAAGAGGCAAGAGTTTGCTTTTTAATTTTTTTTTACATTTTCTAAACTTTTTATTTTGAAATAATCTTAAACTCACATGGAGGTCACAAAAAGTAAGGCCGTGGCTCGCAGAGTATCCCGATGGACAGCAGGAGACTGCTCTTGGTGCAATATCGTAACCAGACCAGAGGCCGGGGCCGATGTCACCGTGCTTTACCTGCATATTCTTGGCGTCATTTCTGTGAAATTTTATTGCATTTACAGATTTACCACAAGCAGGTGAGACTTTACTTTTAGATTGAAAGCATTTGGCTCCTGTGATGGCACTGGGGCCTCAGGGCCGCTGCTGGTCCCGGGTGGGCCCCTCTTCCCACCGAAGAAGCTCAGGACCCTGCCCCCTTCTGCAAGGGCTGCCCCAGGACCTTAGCTTTCCTGTGTTCCCCTCCCCTCATGGGCCTGCATTGGTTTCCTGGGGCGGCTGGAACAGAGCCCTATAGACTGGTGGCCTAAGGAACGGAAATGTCCTCTCTCGTGGTTCTGGAGGCTGGAGATTCGAGATCAAGCTGTGGTCCGGGTTGGTTCCTTCCGGTCGCATGCCTGCCCTAGCACCCGAGGCAGGTCAGCTCCACTGAAGCCCATGCACTGAGATGGGGTGGTCCTCAGAAGAAAAATGGGATGCTGCAGGATGCCGGGCGAAGTGGGGATGTGGTGGCCACTGATTGGATGGGGCGGCAAGCCTCCGAGGACAGATGCCCAACCTCTGTTCCAGGCGGTTCTCCTTGGCTGTGCCAGGTGCAGCTTTCCTGCCACCGGCTGCCTCCGTCCCCATAAAGTGTCTCCACCTTGGGTTCCAAAACTCCTGGATGCCTTCTCTTTTCTTTCCCAAAGCTTCAGCATTTTGTCCCAACATCCCATTCTTTGTCTTCCATTGAACTTTCTGCATTTGTAACTTACATATTTTTAGGGTTATTCGTTTATCATCTCCCTCTCCCTCTTCCCCCACCCTGATCAAGAGCTCCAGGAAGGAAGAGATCCCAGCTGCACTGTCCCCCCGCATCGGCCAGCACCTGGACAGCGACTCGCCTATTCTCAGACAGCAGTGTTGCCTGGGACAAGTTACTTAAGCTCCCTGGCCTGGCCTTTCTTTAGTTATCACCTATGATGATGGTCCTCACTTCACAGGCTCGTTGTGATAATTTCATGGGACGACCCGCGGAAAGGCACGTGGGGCTCGGCACTTCTGAAGAGCTGAGCAAAGCGGTCTTGTTATCATAGAAATGCTCTGGCACGACCTCGAGAGGTGGTGGGATGCGGTGGTTAGATTCTGGGGGCAACTGCCTGGGTCCAAGTCCAGTTCTACCACGTACTAGCTAGTAAATTGGTCAATCAATCTGTGCCTCAGTTTCCTCGTCTGTAAAGTGAGAGTAGCAGTGACGCCAACCTATCGGAATTATTTATTAGCAAAGCACTTATAACCGTGTCTGCCTCCGATGTGTCTAAGGAATGTTAGGTGTCATCGTTGTTGATGTTTGTCGCTGTCAGACCACAACTCAGATGCCACTTCTCTGGAGCTAGTGGCTTAGAAGCAAGTTTAAAACATCCTTGAGGAAACGAACAAAGTGTTTGGGATCTGGATTCTGTGACTCCAGGTCACGTCATGATGCTTTATCATTAATCCCTAAAGACTCGACTGTCAGCCATGTCCCCTGTTCATGTAAACATGCTTTATCATTCAGCCAGAGCGATGTGCTGAGCTCTCGCTTTTACTTCCTGAGCCCCTGTCCTGCCTCTGTGCTCTTTGCCGGGAAAGGCCTCATGGGCTGTGAGCTACACACCGGCCCCAAACATCCTGAGGCTTCAGGCTGCGAAGGGTCACCTTCAGCAGGCAGCTTCTGTCCCGTGTCAGAAAATGGACCAGAATACATTACATCGTTCCTTCTCTGGCACTGGAGATCCGTTCTTGTGATTCTGTGTGAGCTCTTCAAAACATAAAAAGAAAATAAACCATCTCTCAATCCCATTATTGTCCTCTAAATGATGCCACTGGGTGACACGGGATGAGCATCCCAGGATTATAGTCACACCTATGACCTGTGTTCACACCCGTGACCGATGGGAAGTCATAGAGAAAGCATCCCAGCTGGTGATGACCTTGGGGATCGCACACGTGGGTGTGGCTACCGGTAAGACGTTCGTGCGGCCGAAGGAAAGGGGAGATGGTCGTGCAGAGTTTACGAGCACTGGGTAGGGATGCACATGCTCGATCCCTGTGAGGATGTTCCGGTGGCCGCCCACTTGCCGGTCAGCCCAGTAGGATACTGATCTCTTGGCAGTCTATGTGTGATTTTAGGAGATGACAAATACCATATAGACTGTGTACCTTTGCTTAATTTTTTTATTTGAAAAATATAATGTTTCCATTAAAGTAGATGCCAAAATTTCCTTTTAAACTTACTTAAGAGGACATTAAAACTGTATTAATCGTAGGCCACGTGGTTTTATTAGGGCAGAGTCCTTGGGAGTGGTGGCCGAGCTAGTGAAATGTGGGAGGTGTTGCATTGTGCAGAGTCCCGAAGCCCCCCATCCAGGAGAAGTGCTGTGGGAGGTTCAGGGGGCGCAGAGGAGGGGGTCCAGGCCAGCACGCCCTCTAGGAGCTTACAGTCTGGAAGAGGGAAGGGATAACACAGGAGATGTGGACACAGGGACAGGGAACTTGCTAAGCCTGGATAAGCTTCTTGGTACTAGGGGGACTCAGGGAGGAAGGTTATATGCCTGGTGTAGATGGGGGCGTGTGGAGGCATTTGGCAACAGCTTCATGAAGGACAGGAGATGGGTCTGTGGGCATTCTGGAGGGAGGTGACCGTCATGGTGCAGGCTTTGGGACTCCTGGCCCATTGTCGTTGAGTGGCTGTCAAGGTGTGGGCTTGCAGAAGAGCTAACAGAGTGGTGTAGCCCCCGCCGGGGAGAGAAGCAGTTCTCAGGGAAGTATGGACTCAAGGGGCAGATGCCCATGCTTGGGGGCCCTCTAGTGGCCTCATTAGCGAGAAGAGGTCCTTGCTCCGATAAAGTCTGGCCCCCTGCTTCTCGGACTTCTGTGTGCACCTGCACAGATGCCCTGGAGATCTTGTTACAATATGGATTCTGACTCATCAGGTCTGTGGTGGGGCCTGAGACTCTGCATTTCCAGCAAGCAGCCAGCAAGCCCCCAGCCCCCACGGAAGCTTGCCGCCATCCTCATTCCAGTGACATGAGTCCTGGGAGTGCTGGCAGGGCAGGAGGGGACGGGGCACTGTGCCGTGGCGTTAAAGGTTAGTCGCTTGTTAAACGTGGCTCAGCCTGGAGGGAAGGTGGGCCCAGGTTGCCGACTTTATAATTTTGGCCAAGTAGGGATGTTTTGAAACAAAAGGATAACAATGAAGAAAAAAATGAAACATCCAACTATGACCACGGGGGTATTTCTTGAAAGAAATGGAAGTCAAAGTCCCAAGGAGCAGGGAGGCTCATCGCGCCGGCGGAGGGCCGTGTTCTAAAGTAGCTGCAGCCAGCCTCAAGAGCGCTTCGCGGCGTTGTCCTCGCTTGGGGGTCTGGGGAGATGTCACCGCAGACTGGCGTGGATGGACAGGCTGAGGGCTGGGGCTGTAGCTGTAAGATG
The DNA here is from genome assembly GCF_004348235.1 of Phoca vitulina. Lineage (NCBI taxonomy): Eukaryota > Metazoa > Chordata > Mammalia > Carnivora > Phocidae > Phoca > Phoca vitulina. The sequence continues at coordinate 3,628,259 of NW_022589753.1, read as the reverse complement.
GGGGATTTCCGTGGTCCTCAGAGCTGTGGGAGCGTCCCCGGAAGGCCCTGTGTGGCACCTGTGGGGCTGCTCTGACCTTTCCTGGGAGGGATAGTCTGGGCTGGGTGAGCCCGGGAGCCAGAGGGCCCCTTCCCTCCACACTGCCCTCCCCTGAGGTCACCATCCCGGTGCTGCCTCGGCTCTGGGCCTTTGCCTAGTGGTCTCTCCTCCGTGTCCCTCGTAGGCCACTGTGAGCCACGGGCTTCAGCAGCCTGGTTTGCTGAGACCCCAGCCTGGGTGGTGTTGGGGCCGAGCGCCGAAGCTGGAGGAGGTCCCAGGAGTGCCCTGCTTTTCCTCCCCATCTGGGTGGGAGGGAGCGCGCCTCCTGTCTCCATCCTGGTGGGACTGAATACCGCCCTCCATGGTGCCCTTCTGCCTGTGGTGAGCGGTTCTAGGGTGGACACGTGACTCAGGCCTGACCCCTGGGAGTCTGTTCCCGGACTTCATTGGGAAGGAGGTGTTTTCTCTTCGTGAAGACGTCACTAAGCTCCTAAGATGTGAGCCTGGAGTGCTGGCGGCCACTTTCCCAACCTGCTCGGGGGGACCGACTGGAGGATGGGTTCAAGGGGTGAGGGCGACTTCCTGCCGGCATCATCTCAGCCTGGATGCAGCGTGGACCCTGGATCTCAATTTAACACTTACTCCCTGTGATGCTTAAGCTGGTTCCACTCGCAGCGAAGGGCTCTGATGATCGCAGCACGTAGAGGAGGGAAGGGCCCTTGCCCAGATCCCGGGACGGGTGTGTCAGGGCTGGGGTCCCAGCGCCCGGCCTCTCCCCCCACGCTGCACTCTCTGTCCTTCCAAGCACCTCTGCAGGCCCAGCCGACTCCAGAAGGTGACCGGTTTTGCCCACCGGTCCGTACCATGTCTGCCTAACTGAAGGTTCCTGGGGCTTTTCACACGGGAGTGTCTGCAGGACTGGGGGAGTGGACGGGGGTGTGACAGGAGGCGTCTGTCAGTGGCTCTGCCGTTGGAAGGATGTTATGCCTCCTGACGCATTAGCAGGTGCTGGGGGTTCAGGCTTTTTTCATGAAAGTGGGGTTTGCTCAGACACTTTTATGTTGTCCGGGCTTGCGTGTCATGTCCAGTCGCTGTAATTCACTGCAAAGGGAATGCTCAGGAGCTGCTAATGACATATTTCATTTTAATAATAAGACACCCATGCTCACCGCTTATTTCCTCCTGTGGCTTTCCACTCTGGCTCTTGAGTGGTGTAAGAGTTCGCGGTTAATGGACGACACAATGCATTATTTAGAACACGGAGACGGGAGGTTCTTATAAAGCCAAAGACTTTGTAACAGATTAACTAATAGGTTCCTCAATTATTATTTTGTATTTTCCAAAGAATATTTTCTCTAAAATCTCCCAACTAGATAAAGTTATTGGGGAATGTCTAATTTTTCTATTGTTTCTCTGCCAGGTTTAAATATTGGTGTTCTTATCAGTCCAGAGGTCATCAGTTCAGAGCTTTTGTCTTTCATTTTACTACCTGTGAAATATGGACCATAGATTCAGACTTTATGAAGCCTTTGGAAAGGTTTGCCACACAAAGTGATATTTTAATGCTCTAGAGCCAGAAATGTGATCACGAGGCTCCATCTCGTTCTCCCGAGGGCTATGTGTACAGCCTCTGGGGGCAGGGTGGCCTGGGTGTGGGTCCGAGCCTCTGCATGTGGGTTGGCTACTTCACACCTCCAACTCAGTTTCCTCCTTTGTACAATGGAGATCCTAGTAGTATTAACCCATGTGGGTTGCGGTGAAGATCAAGTGAGAAAATGCAGGTGGAGCACTTAAGGTGGGATCCCACACAGGGTGATGATGGTAATACTAGTATTCACTAGAGCAAAGGTCAGCAAACTGTGCCCTGGGAGCCCGCCTCCTGTGTTTATAAATAAAGTTTTATTGGGACACAGCTACACTCATTTGTTTATGTTCCGTCTGTAGCTATTTTCACACTATAGTGGCAGAATTGAGTAGTTACCCAGAGATGTCTTTATTGCATTTTATTTAGTCTTAGTTAATTAAAATTTACAGTAACCGCCTCTGGTTGCGGTTGTGCTCTGGGCGCGCAGTGACATGCTCCTTCTCCTGTGTCAGAATGTCCGGCAGGTGGCATCTTGTGCGGCCCCTGCAGGAGTCCTGGGTGGAGGGAGCTGGCTTGGGCTAAGAGGAGGGGGAGGGAGGAAGGCCGCCTACTTTGTTTTATCTTCTGTTTTTGGTTATTAAAAACATTTTGAGTTACAAACACAGAACTCTTGGTGAAATATTTGCTAAAGGTAGAAAAGGATGAAGGAAAAAATTAAGATATCTAATCTCATGATTTAGAGAGAGGGCCGTGTAAATATTTTGGTCTGTATGATCACGAGATCAGGCGGGATGGGGCGTGTTCAGGGTGCTATGGTTGTAGACCGGTCTACACATTTGGTGTCACTTTCATATATATGTATGCTGCGGAAGAGGGGGTGAAAACGTCCCCAGGGGTGCCACCCTACTTTGCCCATAGGTCAGATGCACACATAAAGCCCCGTGGAATTGTGATCCACGTCTGTAAGAGTCTCGGTGGTGTGACCGCCTCTTGGGCTGGCTCTTCGGGCTGGTCACGGTTAGAGACTTTGTAAGCAGTCCAGGGATGATTGCCCTTGCGCTAAAGTGTCTTTGTGGTTTTGTTTTTCACATTTATACAGAGTTGCCATGCACCCTCTTAAGAGACTTTAATCAAGTTTATGTTCCTGCAAAATGTGTTAGAAATTTCTGCTCTCTCCCACATTAGTTAACGCTCAGTCTTGCTCATGTTCCTGACCTTTGTCAGTCTGACAATAAGAAATAGCTTCTTTGTGTTTGTATCACTTTGACTTTGAATAAGATGTGTCCCCAGAAGTCACTGCTTGGAAACATCTCTGGTCATTTCTCTTGCTCCTTGTAATTTCTGGGTTGGGCCAGTGGTTAGGAACCAGTTCCTGAATCTTTGGGCAGTTTGGTGGGGGCGTGTGTTGGGTCTGCAGATAGCCGACTTTAATAGGAGCTTGTGTTTAATGAGAGCGTTAACTATGCAGTTTGCAGGTGTTTGCACCTCCATTCCTGATGACCCAGGCACTATCATCTCCATGTATTGGAAACTGAGCTCTCTCAAGCCGTAGGTAACTGAGCAACAGAGTCTGGACTTAAACAGATTGCCCCCAGGGCTCACACTCCTCAAGCCCCCAGTGGGAGGCGCGGTGCAGGGGGAGGTGTGGGAGATGGGGCAGGGCAGATCCCGCTGGAGTAGGGCTCACTTACTGGTTTTCTGGCTGGACAAAATTAGGTGGCCCCTCAGAGTTCCACAGCTCCCAGAGGGATTCCAGGTTATTTACCTTGTGGGGTTGTTTTAAGGATGATTATTTCTCAAGAAGTGTGTAAAGGCCCTGGCATTGTTCCTTATACCCCATCAATGATAAATGGTGGCTTCTATCTGTATTATCAGCAAAAATTATTAGCACAATGATGAAACACATGGAGTGAAGATGATGAATAGAAAGTGTCTAGAACATCTAGCTACCTGGGTATTAGCTGTCATTATTTCGTTAATATGTTGTATATTTCCACATTCTGTAACATAACAGTGCAAACTTTGCCCGCCCAAGGTCACTGTTGAAAGCTCCTCATGGGCCCTCGATGGTCTCACCAACGCAGACCTCCCAGCCACAGTGGCCAGGAGCCAATCCACTGCAGCCAGTAGCATTTTCGATCCATTTAGGCAAGAATATCACTGTGCTTCACAAGCAGCCCGCTCTCCCAGCTTCCCGGGTGGCTGACGCTGTCCCCCCTGGTTTGTCACACCTTTGCAAGCTGGTGGATATGTTTTTGTGTGCAGGATCTAATGATGAGACACCTGTTCCACGTCAGAGGTGGGACTTGAGGCTGCCGGAACTGATGCCTGTGGTTTCCCAGTTTTGACCACCTGTGTCCAGGGATGGCTCTGGCCTTTGCATTGTAGGCAAGAGACCTCAGTGTGGACTGGTGGCCTGGTCTGTGGGCGCATCCCAGAGTAACCCTCGTTTCCAATCCAGTGGGGCCTTCCACCTTCTCCTGGGGTTACGGAGTTGGCCAGGCTATGACGTCTTAGCTTCCACTTGGTCCAAGTTTACTGCTGGTGAAAATTCTAGGGATTAAACTCTCCATGGAAATTTGTGTCTGTGACGAATGCATCTCTCTTGGAAAAGACAACTTCTTAAAGGTAACAACCATATCATTGACTCCTGACTGTCCTTGTACTCATCCCAACCATGGTGCCCACCTTGAACAGATTAGAAATGAGCCTTAAAACCAACCGACATACCACAATGGAAAAAAGCCCATCAAACAGCAGGGGAAAGTCATTCTTTTGGCAGATCTGTCTATCCCAGTGCCTAGACAATGCTGACTCATTCCTTTGGCAGAGACGTCCTCCTTATTGCGGTTGGTTTGGGTGCATTTTCTTCTTGTGGAGAAGTTGCTAGAAGGTAGGGTCAGTGATGGGTCTGTGATGGCAGCAACATCTTTATTGATGGACTGCTCTTCTCTCAGGCACCACACTTAGCTCTTCACACACTTACCTCCCTAAAGTCTCATGACAGCCCTCAGGGATTCCCTATTATTCTCCCTATTGTGCATATAAGGGGACTGAGACCCAGGGAAGTGAGGCTGCGTGCCCTCAGCAGCATGGTCACCGAGCCAGGATCTGAGGCTACACCATCTTGCCTCCGACCCCAAGGTCTACATTAGATGGAGATACCTCCTCCCACCCACCCCAACCGGGTGAGGTCCTCTAGTATAAGCCCTGTTAGCATCTGGAAAGTGGCTTTGTAGTACTCACCGAAACTGTGCTTTGACTGTTCTTTGTGAACTTGGTAGTTGAAAGTCTGTTTTGTAGGCCGAGCCATAGACTTGTGAAGACAGGGACAGTGTCCAGCTTGTCTCTGTCCCAGTGCCTGCAGAATGCTGCACACACAGTGGGTCTCAGTAACAGCTGGATGGATGAATAGAGGGATGGATCAACACACAGATGGATAGATAGATGATGGATGGATGGTTGGATGATGAGTGGATGATGGGTGGATGGGTGAGTGGGTGGGGGGATGGATGGATGGACGGGTGGATGATGGGTGGATGGGTGAGTGGGTGGGGGGATGGATGGATGGACGGGTGGATGATGGGTGGATGGGTTGATGGGTGGATGGATGGATGGGTGAGTGGGTGGGGGGATGGATGGATGGAAGGGTGGATGATGGGTGGATGGGTGGATGATGGGTGGATGGATGGGGGGATGGAAGGATGGGCAGCTGCAAGGACAGATGCTTAAAAAAGCAGTCATATTGTAGAATGGGGGGATTTCCCTCACGGTCCCCCAGCTTTGTTGCCCTCAGCTTCTGGAGAAATAAGCACCTGGAGGAAGACCTTTGCATGTATGTCTTTTCTTCCCTTTTGGCTGAGACACCCTCACAGCAGTGTCTGGTTACACTCAGGAGAAGGTTCTCCTGACCCCATAAAGCTCCATCACAGACATCTCTGGCCTCCAGCTGGCTTGAATCTCTCAGCTCGAACCTCATCCTTCACCTTCCTGTCTTGGGACTTTTCTGGGCTGGCTGATTGAAATGAGAATATTCACAAAGGTGACTTCAAAGTATCTTTGGAGACAGCCACAAAGAGTACTGGCACTAGAAAGACGTACGTTTGAATACCAGCCCCACAACTTACTAGCTGTGTGGTTTAGGGCCAGTCCCTTCACCTCTCTGAACCTCAGTGTGCACATCATCAGGCCAGCCTGTGGGTCTGTGGAGGAGGGAGGGGCATATGTATGCAGGGAGAAACGCCAGCACAAAATGGGTGTCTAGCAGGTGCTCATTTCCTTTATGTACTTCCCATTTCACTCTCTGTGTTTCCGTTTAAAAAAAAATCCTGGAAGAGACATACTATGCTTGAATTTACTTTCTAAGATTTATTCTCTCTGTCCTCCGTATTATCCATTAGTTTTTTAAAATTTAATTTTATTTAAATTCAATTAATTAACATTTAGTGTATTATTAGTTTCAGAGATAGAGTTCAGTGATTCATCAGTTGCATATAACACCGAGTGCTCATTACATCACGTGCCCTCCTTAATGCCCATCCCCCATATTATCCATTAGAATGCAAAAAAAAAAAACAAAACCCAAAGAACTCAACAGCCCAGCCGCAGTGCCCCCTGGGGACTGGCAGAGGCCTTCTTGGTTCCAGCCCTGGCACGGGGAGAGGGCCTCCTGTGGAACAGGGCAAAGCCGGTGTCCTTGGTCCTGTGCACACGGGTTTGAGCCTGTGGTGTGTGCAGCAGGGGAGTGGAGCATAGTAGGTGGGTTGATACCTGCCTGGGTCAGCCACTCACCAGCTGAGCAATCTCAGGACAGGCTTTAACCTCCTGCAGCGCCAGCCTTGGAGGGTGAGTGGGACCAAGTGCAGTGAGTGTAAGAACGCCTTAGCACCTTGTACGAGTCGGTCTGAGAGACTTGCCCAGAGAGCCTGGCTGGATATGGGCAGGGCTCAGAGCACAAGCAGAGGATGCAAATGCCCTGGGGCCAGGCAGGCATCCCCAAGCACGGGGAGATGCAGCCGCTGCCTCCAGCTCAGGGCTGGGAGACCCTGGGAGCAGTGAGGCCTGCGGCCCCTGGGCACCCTCGCCCCTGTATGAAGAGCATGCTGCTGTGAGGCCCGCTCGTTGTGATCATGTGGGAATATGAGCTCAGGGTCGCCAGGCTTGTGGCTTTGAAGAGAACTTGAAAGTTGAGATTTTCATATGGAATTTCTTGACTCCTTAAAAATGTTTGCTTTCAATTCTTGTTTTTTTAAAAAAAATGCGATACACATATTCCTTGACCTCACAGTGTAGAAGGCAGAGATGAGAATAGAAGTGACAGAAGGAAATGGAAAGTATGAGTGGCCTAAGTGATGAGTCCATCAGCCAGCGGGAGAGAAGGCAGCTGCTGCGAGGACACAAGTTTTGTTTCTAGAGAGAGATCACACAGATGACTCTTGTGGTTGTGAACTCTCACCTTGCATCTTGGAGGAATGCAGTGCAACCTTAGACGAGGGACCTTGTAAACGTGACGAGCTATATGGAGAATATGGACAGGTGCACCTGTCATGGCAAAGGGTCATAAATGCATCTTTGGAAATCAAGCACTTGACTTCTCAGTTATACAAATGGGCCAAAAAGGGACCAGCAGGGCAGGGACACATGATCAAGTGTATGGCACTATCGTTACCTCTCCTGTTTCTCTCTCTCTCTCTCTCTCCCCCCCTCCCCCATGCTGTCCCTCCCTCCTTCCCCTCCTCCTCCCTCTGTTTCTGTCTCTGTCACTCTTTAAGTGGATGAATAGATAGATGCATGCCTATATATAGATATCTGTAGATATGTGTGTACATATGTTTCTAATATATAATTATCTCGTCAAGGATGACTCACAGCCTTGAGGGAGTGATTACCTCTCACCTGGTGGTTTCCAGTGTCTCTTTATGTACAAATAAATTATGCAGTGTTGATGCCCTAGTCCGATCTTATTAATTACTCTTCTCTTAGTCTGTTTAAAGTCAATTAAACTTCATGGAGTCCCAGTTCCTCCTGTGAAAATCAGGTCCCTGTCACTTAGGAAACCCAAGCAGATGACCGATGGCTCTTCTAGCTCTTAGGGAGAATGTGACAACTTCCCTGGGGACCAGCCCCTTTGGGTCTTTGGCAGTTTTATTGTCCTACAATTGGCAGTGGGTGTGGGGCTGCTGGTGTGTGGCTGGACAGACTGACTGTAGAGAGCTAGGCTCTGCACAGAAGGGGTCTGGATCAAAGGAACTGAGACATGGTACACTGCCCAGACTCTTCTTTCTCTGGCATCCTGGATTTTGGGGGGTGTTGGGTTATTTCAATATTTAGTTACTGGTTTGTTGCTCTATGTATTTATTTATTTATTTATTTGACACACACAGCATGCAAGCAGGGGGAGGGGCAGAGAGAGAGGGAGAAGCAGACTCCCCGCTGAGCAGAGAGCCTGACATGTGGCTCGATCCCGGGACCCTGGGATTATGATCTGAGCTGAAGGCAGACACTAAACCGACTGAGCTACCCCTCTAATGTCTTTTCATATCTTTCTTTTAGACTTTTTTTCTGATCACAGAGACAAATATATTCATTATTGAAAATTCAGAAAACACAGAAAAATACTGAGAAGGAAATAAACACCATTCACACACTCCCCACCCCCACACAGAGATAACTCTTGCCACTACTTTTTTGTGTTTTCTTCCAGCCTGTTTTCTATGTAACTTTTTTTTTTTTTTACTGTATTGGGATTAATCGGTATATTCTTTATTAAATTAGCATATCATAAGCACTTCTACATCTCTCTGCATACTTGAAACCTCAGTCTCTGATGGTTTCATGATACTCTACAATATGAATTTGCAAAAATTTACTTGTTTATTTGTTGCCCATTCTCTTTTATTGGAAACTTAGTCTGGCTTGACACTTTTGTTTGGTTTTTGTTTCTTGCTATAATAAATAAATCTGTGGTGGACTTCAGACTACGTATCTTTTTGTGTACATCTTTAGTGATTTCTTTAGGTTGAATACCTAGAAGCAGGGTCCCTGAGTCAAAGGGATGAAGGTTGGAGGCATTCAGGTGTTTGTGGAGAGAAAGGGCTATCTGGCTGAACCAAATAACCTCAAGAAATGTAACTCTACCCCTGAAAGTTGGGGATGAGTAGATGAGAAAGCATTTGGCACAACCCCCCCCCCCCAGCACCTTGTACATTAAATGAATGTGATTTGTTTCTTCATTTATGGTGATTTCCCCCATCTCTTAGAATTAAGTTTATAACTGATTTCTTGGTCTCTTTATTTATTTTTTTTTTTTAAAGATTTTATTTATTTATTTGAGAGAGAGAGAATGAGAGAGAGAGCACGAGAGGCGGGAGGGTCAGAGGGAGAAGCAGACTCCCTGCCGAGCAGGGAGCCCGATGCGGGACTCGATCCCGGGACTCCAGGATCATGACCTGAGCCGAAGGCAGTCGCTTAACCAACTGAGCCACCCAGGCGCCCTCTTGGTCTCTTTAAATTGGCCTTATGTGCAAAGCACTGGGGAAATTCACACACACACACAGACACACACACACACACACACCAGTGATCTCTTTTTATCATTATTTTAGGCATCATGATTTAATGTGATCCTCCCAATTTTGCTAACTTTTGCCTATTTTTTGAGTAATTCTGCATGAAACTGTGTCCTTACTCCAAGAGGAAAGTAGACATCTGCCTCGATCTTCACAGGATAATTAGACTCTAAAATTAGAAGGGCAACAGTGCATGTTAAAATGCATGTAAGTAAAATCCCGGTGGGAGAACTCGTCTTTCGTGGCAGTGCAGGCAAGCTCTGGTGACGCCCGGTGCAGCGGGGAGGTGCGAGTGGGAGCGAGGGGTGCTCCCTGACCTCGTGGAGCATGCAGACAAATGCATAGGTGTTGCTGACGCAGTCCCTTCACTTTGTCTATAAATACTTCCAAATGAAGAGGATGGACGGTACGCAACATTCCAGTGACGTCCTCCATAGTCCGATCGCGAGGGTAGCCCTTAGGAGGGACGGAGTCCCACTTGGTGGTATTCTGTAAGCTTGTCAGGGAGCATTCCTGACTATACTTGAGGAAGGAGGTAGATCAGACACCCCGGGGCTTGAACAGCTTTTCTTTCAATGATGTCCGTCGGCCTGAACATTCCACGGCAGCCACCATCCACCTGCAGACATTTATGACATGATGAGTGGGTGGGAGAGGCTCCTTTAATAAGCTAAGGCTCATGCCTACTGTGTGCAGGCACAGACATAGGGACCGGGGGCCCCTGATGAGCAAAAGGGACACGACATCCCCCTTCCTTAACAGAGCTGGCCATCGGATGGAGCGGGCAGATGCTAATCAATCGATCGCCAGCCAGTTTGTCATGGAAAAGGGAGCCGAGTGTATCTGGACAAACAATGTGTGCTGTGTTTTGAGGTGAAAACAGTTTTGAATTCACTTCTACCTGTTGCGGTAGCGAATGCAGTGGATAACATAGAATAATGGCTATGATTTCTCTTGTTCAGTGTCCATGCACTCTTGCCTTTCCCAGTCTCTGACCCCAACTGCACATGCACTAAATTGTAAAATCCGGGAGGGTGGGACCCTGTCTACTTTGTGCCCAGGCGGGACGCCGGGGTCTCGCGCGGGGCTGGCATGTAGCAGCTCCTCGTGTGTGTCGGATGGACAGGGGTACATGCTGACTCCATGGGACACAGCTCATCTCGTGCTGCGGTGGGGCCTGAGCACCTGGAGATGGGCCTTTGGGCAGAGGCACCTCTATCCAAAGCTGATCACAGCCCAGGCTGCCCCCACACCCTCTCCGGAGGCTATCCTGAGCCCTCCCAGCCTGTCCATCCCTTGGACTGTCTCTGCACCCCACCTGGCTGGCCCTGCTGTGCTGGACGGTCACTTTACCAGGGCTGGGCCAGCCTCCATATTATCTCCAGATTATAGGTGCTCAGTATTTTTAGAACCAGCACACCTCCTATTGTAGACTCAAGAGGGAAAGAGGGAGGAGGACGGGAGGAAGCAAGGAGGGAAGACCTTCCCTCCTAGAATAACCTTCCCTCTTCTTAACACCAGTGGCTCCCTCATCATATATGTCTCAGCTCCAGGTGACCCTCTCTGGCCACTGTCGCTCAGATGCTGTCCCCTCCCGCATCATCACCGTCACTCCCTTTCCTCATCCCACTGTATTTTCTCCTGAGCACACTTAGCACCATCCAGAAATATATTATTTATGCCCACTGACTACTGCTTATGTTAATTACACACAAGGTACAAACACGTGTACAGATGATGCATAGTCACGTGTGCTCCAGCGCCTGTCTACACTACCAGAATGTAATTTAAAATGAAGACAGTCTTTTCCAGCACCCGGCACCTAGCACATTGAAGGCTTAAATATAACTTGAATGAATGAATGAATGAACAAATTCACTTTGTTGTATTTTTTCATGAGGCTGTTGAGCCTAGGACCCTCACCCACGGCCAGCCACCACTGGTGCTCGGGTCACCAAGGAGGACCCATGGTCCGGAGCATGGAGCTGATGACAGTGGGAAGCTCCTTCCGAGTCCTGTGGCAATTCCAGGATCTTAATGGCCCTGATTCCTGAGAAGACCCCGAGGTGTGTCTCCAATAGAAACCCTGACCCAGAGACAGTGTCAGGCCCAAGTGCCTTTTAATCTTTTTATCCCCTTCTTCCCCTCCCCCACTAGTCCCTTATCCCTTTGACCAACAGGCTGCCCGGTTTCAAAAGGAAAGGAGTGTTAGGAGTGCACGCATCCCTGTGTGGAAATGCGTGCCCTGTAGGAAGTCATCTCCTGCTGCGTCCGCATTCCTAACCTGGCTTCCTGAATGTAGTAAGAATTAGGGTCCCTGAATCCAGGTTCTAGCCTCACCGCTGATGGGCTTATGCCCTCAGTGGGCTTTCTCAGCTGGGCTTCCTCATCTGTGCAATCTGGGATTTGGATTATTCCATTTCTCCTTTCCCTTCCAGCTTTGAAACGCTCCATGTGCTTCTGTTTTGTGTAGACTGCTGACATCAGAACACTTCTTTGGATTAATTGATGGATGACGCAGGTGAGGTGCCTTCCCTCCAGAAGGTGCTTCATCTCGTCAGGCAAGATTCTTTGAGTTGCCAGGGGTTTAGTTGCCCTTGAGAAACCCAACCAACCACACTGGCTTCCCCGTAAAAGATACTTAGGGACCTACAGATTGGATTAGTCTGGGGAGAGTTTGACTTCAGGCCCCTGGATGCAGGGGGTCTCCTTAGACCCCCAACATTGGCTCCCTCTCCATCTCGTGGCCAGATTCTCTATGTTCACCTCTTCTTAGGCTGCTTGTCCTCTCCTGGGGGCTCTTGTAGCCTCCAGGCTCCAGCCAGCTCTGGAAAAGAGGAGGATTTCCCTTTCCTGCTAGGTGAAAAACAAAACTCTAGGAACTTGTCTTCTTGGCCTGGGGATGGTCAGCGTCTCTGAAATCCTATGGACTGAATGGGCAAGGGATGGGTGCCCCAAGGGACGTCCAGGGGTTGCCACCAGAAAAGGGTGTGGAGGGGAAAAGTCCATTTCAGTGTTTTTAGAAACCTCTCCTCTAAAATTTCCCAATGATTGCTTAACCACTGAGAGGGTGGCTTGAATCTCATTATCCTGCAGACCAGGGTGGGGGTGGGGGTGGGGGGAAGGAGTTGGAAGGCCTGACCTTTGGGGGTTGATGATACCCCTTGTTCTGCTTCCCAATAACAGACTTGCACTGACCTTTTTGATTAACGTGGGCCCTGTCCTTTCCTCAGCTCACCAGCATCCATCACTGTCATGTCCTTTGGCAGTAATGAAAGAGGACACATTGGATTAGTAGAATGATAGATTGGGTGGATGTGAGTCAGTGTGGGGGGAGTGGGAGAGAGGAGCTTGCTCTTAGAGAAACCCCCACCCCCCCAAGCAGTGCAGACAGCCTGCTTCACCAGGGGGTTGGGTGTGATTCAGTAACCACCTCCTCCAAGACACCTGCTTGAATTAGGGAACCTTCATGCCCCTTTGGAGACACCTGTGTGGAAATGATGAGCCATGAAGGGTGGACATAGAAACTCTATACCCCTGGCTCTGTCCAGCTCAGTGTCGTCGACTCAGAAGTATGATAAAGAACCAAACTGTTTGTCGCCCCAGAGCTTACGCGTTGGGTAATTGTTTACTTAGTTGAGTTAATTTCTGAGTTTTCTTTCTAGGACTTGGCCTCACATTAAAAAAAAAAAAAAAAAAAAGGCTAATGAAGTGAAATTTTATGGTAACTAGATTGAAAAGCAAGTAGCGAATAACCCATCTATGAAATTGTTATAAGAAAAGTTATTAGGGTAATGGTTAGAACAAAACAACTCTATTTAATGCTTGATGGTTATAGAGACTCCAACCAAGATAGAGAAATGTATTCTTTCTTAAAAGATTTTTCAAGGCACACATTTTAATGTGCTTTTTATCCTACACAGGGACATGTATTCATGAAGCAAGTTCAACAGAGTGACCTCGGGCAGTAGCCCCGTCCTTGCTTGCTTTCCTTTTGTTCTGTTAGATTTTTCTGTCTTTACAGAAGTACAATTGTCATATAATATTATATTAGTTTCAGGTGTACAGCACGGCGATTGATTCAACAATGACTTACATTACAAACTGCGCATACCATAGTCACCATCTGTCACCATACAAAATGATTACAATATTCCTGACTATATTCCCTACGCTGTACTTTTTATCCCCATGACTCATTTATTTGATAATTAGGAGTTTATGCCTCTCAATCCCCTTTATCCATTTCACCCATCCTCCCACCCCATGATTTCTTTCTTTAAATATCCTGTGTATTTCATGTTGTAAGTTAGGGGCTACATTATTCAAGGTGGATTTTTGTGGTAATAAAATGGATATTTGGGGACTTGTTGTCTATTTATTGTTATTTGGGTTTAAAGAACTTCTCTGTACCTCAGCCTATTATAAAGGATCATCCTGTTAGAATCCCAGTTAGAAATGCTTTTTCCCACGAAGAACTCAGATGCCAGTACAAATTCATTATTTTGAAGACATTTTTTTTTACCAGTTCCTGGCTCAGTAATATTCAGTGATGTCATGCCTGTATTATAAAGTATCAATGATAGATTGGAGTGCCTTCCGTATTAGATAAAATTGTCCCATAAGTACCCGATTACTGTTGACCTTCACATGTTAAAAATAAGAAGCAAAAACCTTGTAATGTGGTTTTCCACATTATCTTCGTTTGCAGTGCAGATGTGCTTTTATAAATTAGCTTTTGTCTGACTTACTTGAGTTATTTTAGAGGTCTTGTTGCACACTTGGTAATTAGTAGGTTTCCAATATTTTCAGTGTTAAAAGTCAAGTGGTATTTTCCTGTATATATTTTTCCCCTGAAGGTCAAAAGGTGAATTTGCAACATCTGTCAAAATATAGATGAATAATTTATAGATGTGCACGTATTTAATTTTTATGGGTATACAAACAGATATAAAGGGGCCTGGGAAGGATTGCCTTTTGGCAAATGAGCATAAAACAAATCAAACTATAAAGAATGAAATACTAGGCTCTGGGTACAGCATAATATTCATAATACAAAATGTGGAGAGTTTTTTGTTCATATTTTCTAAGATAGGGTTCTTAGAAATCTGTTTCTGCTGTGAAACAAAACAAAGAAATAGTTAAAAAGAAGACCATCAATTAAAAAGCAAATCAGGGGAAATTCCAAATGGATCTGCATGCTTATGCTTGTGTTTTCTCTAAAATTAATAAACTATATGCCTTATGTATCTGCACATATCTAAGATTTACATAAAAGGTTGCAGGTAAAAAGATGCTAAGTTCTTAGTGATGAGAAATAATATATATGAAGCTGTTCTCTGTCTTTTGCATTATGCTGATTGTTCCTGTGGGGATAAAAATTAATTTTAAAAAGCCAATTGAAAGTAAGCTTTCCCATTAAAGAAAGATACTGTTGTTTTAAAATGTTATCTCATTCAATGCAAATGAAAACGAGATGCTATTTAGACTCATCCAGCTGGCAAAAGTAAAAGCACGGAACAATGGGAAATATTGGTGAAAGTTGGAGAAACAAGAGCTTTAAGTCCTGTGGATGTTAGCATAAATGGGTCTGACCACTTTGGAGAGCATTACAGCATGTCTCCTTGAAGTCAAAATACCACCCCAGCAAGGACCCTCCAGACCTTCACCCTGGAGAAAATCACATCCCTGAGTAGCAGGAGAGTTATCCAGGGATGTTTATCACAGCATGGATTCAGTAGAGGAAAAAATGGGAGGGGCCATAACAGAGGAATGGGAAATCATGGCAGAAAATCCACAGGCCCGCCACTACAGCCGCTGCCTGGAGGTGATGCATGGGGGCTCCTGAGATTACCCCAGCGGCTTTAACTCCACCTGTAATGCTTGTTTCTCCTAATTAAAAGAAAACCCATTTTTAAAAAAATATTCTATCCCTGTATTGAGAGAGAGCGAGTGAGCACAAGCAGGGGACAGCAGCAGAGGGAGAGGGAGAAGCAGACTCCCCGCTGAGCAGGGAGCCCAACACGGGGCTCAGTCCCAGGACCCTGACATCATGACCTGAGCTGAAGACATACGTTTCACCAACTGAGCCACCCAGGCACCCCAAAAGAAAACCTATTTTGAGTAATTATGTCAAGATGTTAATCTTTGCTAATTCTGGCCACCGGACGCATGCGTGTTTATTTTCTGTTGCCTGCGTATTATTCAAAAGCAATCAACACATTCAGATTGCATTTTTTAAAGTAGTAGAATTCTTTATCTCAGAAACTAGAATCAATCAAGCCACTGAAGTATATAGTAAATTATAAATTATTGTTGGTTGCCAAAATATCCTGCCAGTGTGTATTAATTATTAAAAAAATGTATAAAAATAGGAGTTAGAAAAACTAAAATACTATATTAGATTGCCATTACAAACTAGCCCTGTCAGCCTTATGGAAGGAAATTTGGCTATATTTAGCATGGACCCTGGGACCATGACATATACAATTACCCTTAGAACCATTAATCCCACTTCTAGGAATTTATCCCAGAGTATCTTGGCAAAATATAAAATAGCACATATGCAAGGCTATTCATTTTGTCATTATTTGTTATAGCAAAATGTTGGAAACAACCCACATATTACCAAATAGTGGACTGGTTGGCTAAACAATGTATATCCACATGGCAGAGTGTTGGGTGGCTCTCAAGAGAAGTGAGGATGCACTCTGTACCAGTAAGGAGCGATGCTCAGGATATGTCCTTGAGTGGGAGAAGAATCAAGTTTACAGAGCAGGGTTTAGAGTACACTACCTTTTGCATAAAAAGTGTGTGTGTGTGTGTGTGTGTGTGTATGCATCCACGTGTGTGTGCATGCACGTGTGCCTATGTGTATGCTTAGATTGTCCAAAGGAACCCTAGAAGTATAGAGCAAAACCTAAGAAACATAGCTGCACATAGGAGAGGAAACCTACAAGGTGAAGGGCATAGGTGCAGAGGTGAGGCCTCTGTTAATGTACTTGGTGGTCGAACTTTGAGTTTTGAAACATGTCAATACTTTACATATTGAAAACATTAAATTAAAAAGGGAAAAAAACTGAAAGACGTATAATAATTGAACCTAACTGTATATCCATTTGGTGGCATCACCTGAGAGAAAATAATGCCTTCAAGTGACTTTAAAACCCAGTATTTTAGTTGTCCATCCCTAGTGGGGTATAAAGATACATACGCATATATACACACAAAGCGATCATAAACAGCATTCGTTAGTCTCATTAGCTATAATGTTGATATTGTTACTTTGAAATCATTATAGGAATAATTTTATTTTTATTTTTTTAAAAGATTTTATTTATTTATTTGACAGAAAGAGAGAGAGCACAAGCAGGGGGAGTGGCAGAGGGAGAGGGAGAAGCAGACTCCCTGCTGAGCGGGGAGCCCGATGCGGGGCTCGATCCGAGGACCCTGGGACCATGACCTGAGCCGAAGACAGACGCTTAACTGACTGAGCCACCCAGGCGCCCCAGGAATAATTTTAGAGAAAGCAAATAAGCGAATCAAGATTCTTAGCATGATAGAACAGAGGTGAGGAAGAGTATTTTTCAAAGTTACCTAAAGTTCTATCATTTTAACTTTGAATTGGAAATATCCAGATGAATTCATTACGTTCTTTGCTCTTCAAACTATCTCCATCATACTCAGCATGCTGAAGAGGGCTAGAAGCAGTGATAACACTTTGGCAGTGAACACTCCTTACTGCCCGGAGTTTGGTCGCTAAATACCATTTCCCATGGAACGAAGAGCGCCTCGCTTGGACAAATCACGGATTCCTAGTGTGGATACTTTATTATACCAGAAAGGAAGGCAGCTATCAAAGGTTAATGGGATTATGTCAGAAGAATACAGGAATTAAATTGAATGATTCTCCACCAGTTAAGTTGAGATATTTGCATATCAAACAAGCTAATGACTAGAATTAATTGAAACACTTCAAAATTATAAAAATCTATGCCTTCCAGAATGATACTTCAAAAAATAATTGGTCACCATTATATGTTGTCAGGGCACCAGCTCCTTATTCTGTCAGCCACTAGATAAGGAGAAAGAGTCACACATTTCTGCCTTCCTGTTTGGCTTACATTTCAGGGTAACCAAGTAGTTGGTGATAGAACGTTTTTCTTTAGAGAAAAATTCCAATTAATAAATGCAGAAGGAAAGATACAATTTGAAAATCACCATTTGACAACCCTAGTGAATTAACAGGTCTAGGCAATTGTCATCATTGGGTATTAACATTTTTGGTATGCATCGATGGGGAATTGTATAATGGATGAATCTTGCAGATATAACTTGGATCAACTGATTTCATATCACCCCTCTCAAAGTACAACAACCACACACGCTAGGCCTCCTGATACACGACTGGAAACACACATCACCGTCTGGAATAGGTTCTTGCCTAAAAAAATTAACCCTGAATATGATCAAGCTTCTTGACCTTACTACCAGCTTGCAGGAAAAATGGGGGCTAAAGGAACATGTTAACAAGTTAACTGCCTTCTGGAACAAGATGTGGAAGAGGTTCATCCCTCCAGAAATTTTCCTAGTTTCTTCTGCCACTCAATTCCACCTTTACTCGCAGAAACAGTGATTTTCCATAGATATCACCATAGATTATAACTTAAATGGCGTCGTGCGTGTGTCTGGCTTATTTCACTAAACATAATGTTTTAGAAATTCTTCCATATAGTGTGTGTGTGTGTTTATATATATAATTGGTTTGTTCCTTTTTTATTGTTGAGTAGTATTTCCTTATATAAATATCCCATAATTGTCTATTCTTCTGTTGAGGGACATTTGTGTTGTTTTTGATTTTTGGCTGATGTATGTAAAGCTGCTTGTGAACATTCTTGTACAATTCTTTTTGTGGCTATATGTTTTTATATCTCTTGGGAAGTGAAATTGCTATAATGTAGAGTAGGTATATGATTAACATTACAAGGAAGTTAAAATAGTTCTAAGTGATGTGAATTCCAGTTGCTTCACACCCTTTGCCGAAGTGGGTGTTGTCTGTCATTTTAATTTTGCCATTCAGGTGAATAGGAATTGGCACTCATTATGATTTTTTTAGTTTTTTTGTTTTTGTTTTTGTTTTTTACAAAACAGCTTTATTGAGATTCACATACCGTACAAGTCACACATTTAACGTGTATACTTTAATGGTTTTTCATATCGTACAGTTGGTAGTTTGTGACTTCCAAGAAATTTGTCCATTTCTCCTGAATTGTCTGATTTATTGATGTGCAATAATTCATAGTATTCTGTTCTCATTCTTTTTATTTCTGCAAGGTTGGTAGTGAAGGCTATTCTTACATTCCTTCTTTTAGAAATTTGAGTCTTCTCTCTTTTTTTTTCTTCAGCAGTTCAGCTAAGGATTTGTAAATCTTTTTTGATCTTCCAAGAAGCAAGTCTTGGTTTCGCTGATTTTCTCTGTTGTTTTCTATTCTTTATTTTGTTGGTTTCTGCACTAATCTTTCTCTGTTTCTCCCTTCCGTTTGCATTAGGTTCAGTTTATGCTGCTTTTTCTGCTGTCTTCAGCTGGAGCATTAAGTTATTGTTTTGAGATTTTTCTTTTAATATAGGCATTTGTAGCTATAAACTTCCCTTTATGCATTTCTTTTTTTTTTTTTTAAGATTTTATTTATTTATTTGACAGAGAGAGACACAGTGAGAGAGGGAACACAAGCAGGGGGAGTGGGAGAGGGAGAAGCAGGCTTCCCGCCGAGCAGGGAACCCGATGCGGGGCTCGATCCCAGGACCCTGGGACCATGACCTGAGCCGAAGGCAGACGCTTAATGACTGAGCCACCCAGGCGCCCCCCTTTATGCATTTCTTTAGCTGTGTCCCATACATTTTGGTTTGCTCTTTCCTCATTTGTATTCATTTTGAAGTACTTTCTGTGGTTTCTTCTTTGATTCATAGGTTATTTAGGACCATGTAGTTTAATTTCCACATTTTTATGAATTCTTCAAATTACTATTAAGGATTTCTGATTTCATTCCATGTGATCAGAAGTCATACTTTTTATGATTTGCATGCTTTTAAATTTATTGAGGCTTGGTTTATGATTTAGCACATGGCCTGTCCTAGATAATGTTCCATGTGCACTTGAGAAGGATATCTATTCTGCGGTTGCTGGGTAGAGTGCTCTATATATGTCTGTCATATTGTAGATGGTACAGGTGGTCTGTAGTGTTGTTTAGTTCTTCTGTCCCTTCTTGAACTGCTGCCTGGTTGTTATATTCATGACCGGAAGGGGGCTATTGACATCTCCAACTATTGTTATGAAGTTATATATTTCCCCTTGTACTCTATTAATTTTTGCTTTGTGTATTCTGGAGCTCTGTTATTAGGTACATATGTCTGTAATTGTTATGCATTCCTGATGGATTGACCATTTTATCTTTATAAAATGTCTCTCTGTCTCTAGAAACATTGTTTTAAAGTTATTTTGTCTGACATTAGTAAACCTCTCCAGCTTTTTTATGGTTGCTGTTTGCATGGTATCTCTTTTTCCATCCTTTTGTGTTCAACCTGTTACATCTTTGAATCTAAAGTATGTTCTTGTTAGGGATGCCTGGGTGGCTTAGTCGATTAAGTGTCCAACTCTTGGTTTCAGCTCAGGTCATGATCTCAGGGTCCCGAGATTGAGTCTCATGTCAGGCTCGGCACTCAGCATGGGGTCTGCTTGTTCCTCTCCCTCTACTCCTTCTCCTCTCTCTCTCTCTCTCTCTCATAAATTAAAAAAAAAAAAAGTATGTGCCTGTAGATAGTGTATAGCTAGATCTGATTTCTTATTTTTCAAAAAGATTTTATTTATTTATTTGGTAGAGAACACAAGCAGGGAGAAGGGAAAAGGGAGAGGGAGAATCAGACTTCCCACTGAACAGGGAGCCCGATGCGGGGCTTGATCCCAGGACCCTGAGATCATGACCTGAACCGAAGGCTTAACCAACTGAGCCACCCAGGTGCCCCAGATCTGATTTCTTATTGTCTGACAGTCTCTGCCTTTTGTTGAATTGTCTAATCCATTTAAAGGATTTAATGTTACCCACACAGTGGATTTGCATCTGCCACTCTATTCTTTGTTTTCTATATCTCATATCTTTTTTGTTCTGTTCCTCCTTTACTGCTTTAGTTTGCATTAGTGAATACTTTTTAGTGTAACAGTTTTCTTTCCTTAATCGCTTTTTAAACTTACTTTCTTAGTGGTTGCTCTAGGGCCTACTATATGCATGCTACCTTTTCAGATGATTTATACTGATTTAATTTCAGTCAGATATAGAAACATTACTCTTATATAGTTCCATTCCCTTCTCTCTTTCTGTGTTATAATTATTATACATACTACATGTTATATGTTAAAACTCCTATGATACACTGTTATAATTAATACTTCCTATGAAATTATGTCTTTTAAAGAAGCTAAGAGGGTATTGTTTTTTATATTAACCTTTCTGTTTACTATTTCTAGTTTTCTTTATTTGTTCCCACGGACTCAAGTTACTATCTGGTGTGATTTCCTTACCCTCATGCAGCTTTGTCCCATGTACCTCCTTTGTATCTCTATTGTCAAACACATTACATTTCTGTGAGTTGTAGACCCAATAATACTTGTGTGTGTGCGTCATTTTATGTGATTGGTTTTTAAAATCAGTTAACAGAAGAAAGTAGAAGAAATATGCATTCGTGCTATCTGTTAATAATTATGTAATCATTTTTACTGTGTTTTTTTTTTTTTTTTGGTATGTAGATTTGAATCACTGTCTAGTGTCACTTTCAGCCTGAAAATCTTTCCTAGAATTTTTTATAAGGCAGATCTGCTAGCAGTGAATCCTCTGTTTTATTTATCTGGAAATGTCTTTTATTCACCTTCAAGTTTGAAAGATAGTTTTGCTGGATATAAAATTCGTGGTGTACAGTGTTGTCTCCTTACACTGTTTGAAAGGAGGAGTTTCATCCCACTGCTTTCTGGCCCCCATTATTTCTGATGAGAAGTTAGCTGTTAATCTTCATGGAGTTGTCTTGTATGTCACTTGTCCTTTTTCCCTTGCTACTTTCAAGGTATTCTCTTCGTCTTTATCTTTCAACATTAGTATGTGGATTTCTGTGTATTTGTCCTCTTTGGAGTTTATTGAGCTTCCTAAATGTATAAATGAATTTTTTAGATCCAATTTGGGAAGTTTCAGTCATTTTTTCTTCCAGTATTTTTTCTGCCCCTTTCTCACTGTCCTCTCATTCTGGAACTCCTATTATGCATATCTTGGTGCACTTTCTGGTGACTCCAAATTCTCTGACCTCTGTCTTGTTTGTTTTTTTTTTTTTTTTTTTTTTTTTTTTAAAGATTTTATTTATTTATTTGACAGAGAGAGACACAGCGAGAGAGGGAACACAAGCAGGGGGAGTGGGAGAGGGAGAAGCAGGCTTCCCGCTGAGCAGGGAGCCCTATGTGGGGCTCGATCCCAGGACTCTGGGATCATGACCCGAGCCGAAGGCAGACGCTTAACGACTGAGCCACCCAGGCGCCCCTGTTTTTTTTTTTTCCTTCACTCTTTTTCTTTCTGTGTTTCAGGTGGAATAATGTCTATTTTCAGGTTTGACAATTTTTTTCTTCTGCAGGTTCAAAGACCTGTTGATCCCCTCTAGTAATTTTTTTTGTTTTAGTTATTGTAATTTCTATTACAGAATTTCCATTTGATTCTTTTAAATAATTTGTATTTAATTCTCTTTAAGAATGGTTTCCTTTAGTTCTTTGAACCTATTTTTAAAGCTGCTTTGAAATCTTTATCTGCTAATTCTGACATCTGGCCCCTTTCATAAGCTGTTTCCATTGTCTGCTCTTTTCCTATGTATTGGTCATATTTTCCTGTTTGTTTACACATCTGGTATTTTTTTTAATTAGATGTTTTAGATAATATACCTTAGCAACTCTGGATATTGGTTTCCCTTTCCCTTGGGCTTGTTGTTTGTTTGTTTATGTTTTGTGACTTAGATAGGCTATTTTGGTGTTTATTTCTCCCCACAGCCCTTGGTGTTTATTCTCAAAGGATGCAGCCTTGGGGGTGTGCACAGGCACTCTGATAGGACAGTAGTTTTAGCAGGTCTCTCTTTGATGGCTGACCTTTCCCCCTAATTTCTCTGTTAGTCTGTTTGCCTCTGTTGTTATCTCCCCAAGCTGTTGTGATCCACTAATTGCCAGCTGAATGCTCTATTATTTTTGTCAGTGCACAGGGGTTTATATTCCTCTATAGTCTGAGCCAATTAAATTTGGACCCCTTTGCTATTTTTGAGGCTAATTTTTGGCTAAGAAGGCTCTTCTTAGCTCTTTTTCTGATGAACTAGCTGGCTTAGAATTTATCTTGTTGCTATTAGCTACTGGCCTTCTATACTTGTCTTTGTGTTCACTGATAATTTCCATTGCTCTGCCTAGTATGCCATTAAGCCTAATGAATTTCTCATTTCTGATATTGTATTTTTCATTTTAGCATTTCCATTTGCATTTTTCTCTTAGTTTCTATGTGTTTCAATTCTCCATCTCTTGAGGCATATTACTATTTTTTACACAGTATTCTTTAGAATTTTTATCATAGTTATTTTAAAGTCCCTATCTGATAACTTCAATAGCTAAACTATTTTAGGTTCTTCTTTTATTGTCTGTTTCCTCTAATGATCATGCATCAAAATTTTTTTGCTTCTTCACACATCTTATTTTTTACTATACATCCAACATTTGTATCAATAACAGTATATTCCTCTTCTTTCAGGCTATCAAAATTGGAGCTGAGCCCTGAGTCAAGCTTGTTTTTAGTTGAGCTGAGTCTGGGCTCTCCTGTAGCTTTATTTTGATTTTGTTCACTACCAGCAGGAAGTGGTTACCTCAGCTCTGACCACTAAGTTTTCTAGTGCTTTACCTGCCAGCCTTCTGAAACTTGTCACAGCTAAGCTAGCAGAAGTAGGGGTCACAGAGTGTTATTTTATGGCCTGCTATGCTGCTTCCTGACTTTGGAGACTCCACCTGTCTTATACTTAGTGAAGGCCTGCAATACCTTGATGGGGTTCCCTGCTATACACATTCCCATGCCCCCAGATATCAATGACTAAAAACTAGAATTTCCAGGATGGATTTCTCTTGAGTTTCCTCCTCAGCCCCCCACTTTCAGGGGACTGCTGCCTTTCACTGGGGGGAGGCTTCACACATTGCAGGGGTCTTTTCGTTTTCTTGCTTCACCTGTGGTAAATTGCCAGTGGGTGAAAACTCACTCGGAGACCAGGCTTCTTTATATTCTGATCTGTTACCTGGCCATCAGAAATTCACTAAAATATCATTGAGTCTCTCCTTCCTCCTATTCTGTCATTGTGCTGTCAGGGCTGAGAGCAGTCAGCTGCCAAACTCCTTAAATAATGTCTTCTATCACTTGTTTCCATTCTCTGAATTTCATACTCATGTTAGTCATGTAAACACTGCATATATACAGTAAGGACATCGTTCTCTTGGAGAGCCAGAAAGTGAGTTGTTTTAAGAAACATCTCTAATTTAGTAAAAAAAAAAAAAAAAAAAAAAAACAATAAACGCTACAATAGTCATTGCTTTGCCTGAGAAAATTATAGAGAAGGGAATTCAGGGGATCATGACTTCATCTCTAGAGGATACTTTTTATTTGCCTTACTGACGTCCTTTGCTCTTTCAAAATTCCAATGGATGAGGAAGAGAAAAGGTGGCAGCCTAAGGGTCTGTTTGACCATGTCTTTTCACACTGTGATTCTTGTTTTCCTAATGTCAAATTTCAATATTTTCAAGTGGACGGTGGATTGTCCAGGTTTTCCAAAGCCTCTTATTATCCAGTCATGCGGGAAAATTGCGCTCAGGACTGAGGGCATAATCTGCCAGCCTCACCCAGGTACTGTGACTTTGCCCAGAATTAAGGAAGTTTGAGCCAGAGAAAGTGGTCTTTTCCAGCTGGGCTGTTCTTTTATTGCTGTGTGTGGTATGGGATTCCAAAGTCATTCCCTATAGTAAGGACAAGTCCAAGTGGTCATTTCCATCGTAACGGTCTGGATAATTGCCAGCATCCTTGTTTTAGGACTTGGTTCTTTGGCCCCCGTGCCTGCAGCCTGTGTCAGTGAATGTGTTGCCCAAATCTTCTTAACTGTGTTGGAAACGTGTCTGGGTTGGTCTTCCATAGTGTGTTCTGTGGCCAAAGAAGGCCATACATGTTATTTCCTATGTGCTTGTGACCTTGGCTCCCTCAGACTGGCCATGGAGTGACAGCCCTGCCTCTCAGTGGGAGTTTTCAGGATGTCTAATCAGATGGAAATCTGACCTGTTTGCATGACTGGCTTCAGCAGTTAGATGGTGCAAAACAAATCTGTCTTGGCTTCCCTCATCCAAAGGTGAACATGAGCAGTCTTCTCCTTGCTGCAGGCCCCTCGTCTTCTGGTTGGAGTGCTTCAAGTTGGATCCGTTTCTCTTGACCCCTGCAAAAGGGAATCATGGAGGCATATTTTACTCAGTGCTGCAGAGGACACCATTGGAGACATAAACCTTGTACTCCAGGGTCTTTCTGTGTGCATCTGTGTCCATTCATTCATTCATTCATTCATTCATTCTCTCAGCCCCTATCTGTTGTACGTCTACTATGTACTAGACTCCGTGCGATGCACTGGGGCCATGGGGGCAAATAGGAGCCAGTTCTACCCTCAGGAGCCTTGCAGTCTAGAGGAGAGATGGATGGTGAACAAGCAGTTACACATGTGACTATGTGAAGAGGCTCAGGATATGGTGGAGCACCTAGCAGGGAGACTAGACCCAGTCTGGGGTGGGGGTGGGACAGAGGTGGTTTCCCCAGGAAGCAGCCTTGTCCCTGAGACCCCCCAGGAGAAACAACATTCCTGAGATGAGGAGTGACAGGTGGGAGATGAAGGAAGGATCAGGACAGTGTTCAGGTGAGAGAACTGTGTGTGCAAGGGGCTTGTGGGAGGGTGAGCAGGATGTCTCCTTCTGAGATTCCAGGTAGACATGACATTGCGGGGGGGACTGCTGGAGGAGGAGTTGTGAAGGGTGGCTCCAGCTTTCTGGCTGAGTGACTGGGTGGATATGTAGGATAGACAGATATCAGCATGAAGACGGCAGGGCCACTGAGCCTGGAAAGCATGTTGATGTGGGCGTGGGTGAATGACCAGGTGGAGAAAAAGTCTCAGTGCACCTCTGGTTGACCTTTTGTTTTGTTTATTCTACATGGAAACCCTTTCAGCTCACCCTTACGTAGTGCAAGCTGTTCTGTAAACTGCTATGCAGACGTAGGTTCGATTCAGTGAAGGTTGTACACTTTCAATAGTGTGATGACCACCGAGGCCTCACCTGGTGCAGGTTCTGTGCTGTATCGCAGGGGGGCCGGCTGACCCCTCAGCACCGACCAGCTCTGCCACTCTCTAGCTGTGTGTACCTGAGCTCCTCTGAGCTTAAGTTGCTTCCTTTGTGCAGTGGGGACAAAAACAGGAATAGTGCCATGGAAAGAACCATATAATGCTGGAAAGTGCTCGGCAGAGTGGTTTTTGTTTTGTTTTTACCTTTAATGGAGGAATTATGTATGAGGATTCTATTTTATATTTTACCAAATACCTGAAACAGGAGGTTGTCGGTGATTATGTGATGCTTGTTTGAACTTCCATGTTACTCTTCAATGCCAATTATTGCCAAGTGCTTGGTTTCTTGTGATTCTTCTTCCTTTCCTGAACATCTAGGAGAGA
This sequence comes from Phoca vitulina, assembly GCF_004348235.1. Taxonomy (NCBI): domain Eukaryota; kingdom Metazoa; phylum Chordata; class Mammalia; order Carnivora; family Phocidae; genus Phoca; species Phoca vitulina. The sequence goes on along the minus strand of NW_022589753.1, from coordinate 3,602,276 downwards.
AAAACCCCACTTAATTGTAGATTCTTATTTACTAAGGGTATACTCTATTTAGTAGCCTGGGAAAATGGTGCTTGACGGATAAATAATAAGCAAAAGAATAAGGAAAACAATAAGCTTCCTCTATAGAAAGAGGGCAAGGAAGTGAAAAATCCACAAAAGGAGCAGTGACCAAGAACTTTTAATTTGATTGATCTGAAAAGTCCAGTTGTTAGCTGGCTTCCTTCAGTAACCCACCTGCATGGCCCTACCCTTGATCCTTATATCACCCAGAAGGACTCTTACTCCACAGTTAAACTCAAGCAGCCAGCTCATTGGTATAGTCCTGCCTGCCTTCCACCTCTTTATGACCCTGTCCCTGGCCCTCCTCCTTCTCATCCTGTAGTCCTTTCCTGGCCCATTTGCCTCACTGAACTAGTCTGGGTCCCAGGACCAGACCCAGCCTCACTCTCCATTGGGTCTCAGCCTTGACCCGCAGCCCCCTCCTCAACCTCCAAACATCCCTCTTCCAGTCCCAGGGAGCTGGCTCCTCATTGATGGCAGAAGTCACATGACCACGCTTTTATCCATCCCTCAACCTCAGCCAAGGCCAAGTGGCTGTTCGCCCAGCTTCTTGTACATCCCGGGATTGCAAAGTTGCTAAGACCTTGGTTCAAGTCTTACCTCCGGCACTCACTGGAAGTACCAGACATCCTCTGCCAACCATGTGGACGCCAGCTTTCACAAGTCAGTCCCAGAATCTGACCCTATCTGTGAAGCCTCTGCCCTGATGTTCATGAGAGGAGAGTGAATGTCCTCCCGCTAAGTAAGCACTTCAGTCTGGAAGTGGGTTCTCCCAGCCACTTTCACATTCTCTGCCCTTATGTGTGCATTCCATGCTTGCTCTCACCTTCTGCCCTAAGAGTACAATCCGCTTACTTTGTACCTGGTTTATTTTGTCTTATTTTATTTGGTAATCAAATAAAAGAATTTATTTCAGGTAGTCTGAGTTGAAGTTTCATTTCCAAAATGTTGGCACAGGCTGTGTTTCAGTAGAGTATCCACTTCAGTAAGATTTACTTAACTGGTCCTCCGTCTGTTGGATATTTTCAATGCTTCAGATTTTTCAGTGTGAGTACTAATAAAATGGTAAAGGCTTCGTGCATGTAGTGTTCTCTGCATTTAGGAATTTTTTCTTCAGGGTAGAGTCTGAGACATGAATTTAAGAAGTTAAATGTTCTATGCCTCTCAAAAAATAATGCAGGGTTGCCATTGTGTAGGGATGTGCTGACTTCCAGGGCTAGCAGCAATGCACAAAGGGGTGTGATTTCACTGCACCCCCATGAGGACTGGAAAATGGGATAGAAAATCATCTGGGAATGAGTAGAGAACCTGAAGGTACTCAATGCCCAGCTGAAGTCAAATAAAATGAATTTGTTGTGGAGCATGGTATTGTGATTTTTCTCCAGCAGCTTTTAAGCTGTGTGCTTGGGAGCAGAAATGAGAAAAAGCAGATGGCAGGGGCAAGGAGGTTGTAGTGGAGGGCAGGGATGTACTGAGCCTTGGGTGCTGGTCGGACACGCTGACCGTGGGGGCTCAGGTTGAACTGGATGGAAGTAACACCTGGGAGGAGGCGGCTGAGAGGCTGAAGGCAGAAGACAGTCTTTGTGGCCTCAAGGGCCCTGTGGATGGAAGGATGGGAGGTCTTGCGGGGAGGGAGGTGAGACACAGGGGCTTCACGTTTTCAGTTGGGAGGCAGATCTGGGGGAAGCTGTCTCCATGGTGGCCACAGTCATGGTGATTGGAGGTGGAGTTGATGTTCAGAACATCAAGGACACGTGATGCTAGGGGCTGGACTGGTCTTCATGTGGGGGATGGTTGGGAGGAGACAGAAGACAGTGGCTGGGCTCCCAGAACCCTGGGGGCATGGCCAGGACAGGCTGATGGTGGACAGAGATGGGGGCTGGTAGAGTTGCAGGTCCTGAGCTTCAGAGGAGGGGGATGTTGGACAAAGACGGTGGGGATGTGGGGTGATGTAAGCAGAGAATCACAAAGATGACTCCTGTCCACTGTGGCTCTAACACCAGGGCCTGAGAGAAGGCGAGGAGGGCCTTCAAGGGGAGAGAAGGACATTGGTTGCAGCTCACACGCACAGGTAGATGACATGGACTTGCTACTGAGGTGTCTGTGCCCTCAGCCTGCAGCTCAACCTCTCTGAGCCTCTGTGAATTGAGGACGAAGCCTCTGTCCGCTAGGGGGGCAGGGAGAGCTCTCAGTGCACCCTTGCACAGAGGAGGTGTCAGTAAAAGCCAATGATGACAGCATGCGTGGCCATGACATTTCTTAGCATTCCAGGTCTCAAACATTTTGTTTTTTAGCAACTAAAGATGGGGTTAATTACCGATCACCTGGGGATGCAAAGTAATTAGGGCTGCTTTCCTTATTGCCTAATTTATACTCAGGATGTGGCTTCCAAATTGGGAGCACCTGACCCATGGATAAGCTGCCTTGGAAATTTTCTTTCTTTTTTTAATAATTTTTTTTTTTTTTAAGAGAGAAAGAGAGTGCACTCATGTGCATGCGAGCCAGGGAGTAGGGAGTAGGGTGGGGAGGGGCAGAGGGAGAGAGAGAATTTTAAGCAGGCTCCACATCCAATGCAGAGCCCAACGTGGGGCTCGATCTCAGGACCCTGGCATCATGACTTGAGCTGAAATCAAGAGTCAGAGGCTCAACCGACTGAGCTACCCAGTGCCCCCACAATTTTCTTTAATTTTTTTTTTTTGGTAACAGCTTTTTTTTTTTTAATTAATTAATTTATTTGAGAGAAAGAGAGAGAGACGGAGAAACAGTATGGGAGGGGAGAGGGTCAGAGGGAGAAGCAGGCTCCCCGCTGAGCCGGGAGCCCGATGTGGGACTCGATCCCAGGACTCCAGGATCATGACCTGAGCCGAAGGCAGTTGCTTAACCAACTGAGCCACCCAGGCGCCCTTGGTAACAGCTTTATTGAAATATAGTCCACACCGCATATCATAAAATATACCCATTGAAGGCATACTGTTCAGTGGTTTTCAGAATTCACAGAATTGTGCAACCAGCACCATAATCAGTTTTAGAACACCCCCTCCCCAGGAAAGGAACCCTGGGCCCATTCGGGAATCACTCCCACCCCCTTCTCCACCCAGCAGCCACCAATCTGCTTTCTAGAAAGTCTCCGTAGATTTGCCTTCTCTGGACATTTCAGATGAATGGAATCTTACCATCTGTGGCCATTATGACTGGCTTCTGTTGTTTGGCATAATGATTTTGAGGTTCCTCCATATTGTAGCGAGTTGAGAGCTTCATTCCTTTTTGTGGCTGACTAATGTTCCACTGTGTGGATGGACCACATTCTGTTCATTCATTCATCAGCTGACAAACATTTGGGTTGTTCCTACTCTTTTTCAACCTGAATTGCCTTTCACAACATTCTCATGTGGATATCCATCTGTCTCTGTTTTAGGGTTCCTTAGTCCATCTCTTTATCTGTCCAACGAATACTTACGGAGGACCTAACATGTTCTGAGTGCTCTCTGAGACACTTGATGAGCCCCTCACTGTCACGGGAGGACATGTTCTGTGACCAGTGCACAAGTGGAAGTGTGATCCGTCAGGGGTAGCGAGTGCTAGGATCAGCCAAGCCCGCCAAAGACGAGGCGAGTGACAAGGTCTGTTTCCGATGTGGTTGTCAGGGAAGGCCCCCTCCGAGAAGAGGTGTGAGCAGAGCCCACACTTGGTCTGGGTCAGGTTCAGAGTCGGGTGGATGAGCCTTCCCAGGGCTGGAGATTGGGCAGAATTTTGAGGCAAAAGGCCCTTTTTACTCCCTGTGAAACAGCCTCACGTGTGGTCTAGCACCACATATCCTGGACACTTACGGGTATAAAGGGCAATAACATAGACACACCTTCCACCCTACCTCCATGTTTTCTCTGCATTTGGCCTTCTCAGGAGAGAGGAAGGGAGGGTGGGCATTTGCTGGAGCAGGTACTTTCTGTGTCTCCATCCTGGACGGCCGCTGGTCAGTGCGCCATGCTGACCTTCAACAGCACGGGGCGCGTGATGTCTGTAGCTTGTAGGACACGCTGTCTTCCATTGCAGTCAGCTGTGGTTTCTCTCTCTAACGTATCTCCCAAATATGCCCAGCTGTTCCCATCCTCACTGACCCACCCGCTCCTTGTACCTGGATAAGTGCAGTGGCCTCCCTGCTGGTCTTCCTGCTTCTTTGCAGTCTCACACGTTTGCTCCCAAGCCGGAGGCTGGAGGTGTACGGTGTGTGCTCTGAGTGACCTTGAGGGGCTGCCCCTCTACCCATCAGCTCCTCCCCTGGTCCAGGGAGAGAGAACATTTGGTCCATGGAGAGCCACGTGGTTCTCCTTCTGCTTATTCAGAGCTTTCTCCTTCTTTTAGCTTCACTTCCCAGCATGGAAAATCATGGGAGCCAACTGGAAGAGATTTCCAGAATATTTGGCCTTCCTTAAGTGGCTTTCTTGGCCCAGGCAAGTGGGAGACTTGACCATCCATATGTTTCATGGTAAGAGCCGGGGCACAGCTCCATGCTGGATGAACCTCCCCTCTCCTGGCCAGGAAAAGTCAAATGTAGAATCACGCTTTCCCTGAAGCCATCATGCTTTCTCCTTTCTCTCTCAAGCCTGGGTTGGAAGCCACCAAGTCTAGAAGCAGCCCAGGGAGGTGGCCTGGCCCTGTTCTTCTCTAAATCTGGTGGAAAGGAAGGTAAAAACCCAAGGTTCAAAACAGGAAGCCCACGGGCCAAGGTTAACCTATAGTTGTTTAGGGGCGCCTGGGTGGCTCAGTCGTTAAGCGTCTGCCTTCGGCTCGGGTCGTGGTCCCAGGGTCCTGGGATCGAGCCCTGCATCGGGCTCCCTGCTCGGCGGGAAGCCTGCTTCTCCCTCTCCCACTCCCCCTGCTTGTGTTCCCTCTCTCGCTGTGTCTCTCACTCTGTCAAAATAAATAAATAAAATCTTTAAAAAAAAAAAAAACAAAAACCTATAGTTGTTTGATTTGGTGAAGTGTGTATGTGTGTGTGTGTAACTGAATGAAGATTTAAAAGTTGAGAGATTTCCAATATATGGAAATCCATTGCATTTCTATACACTAATAATGAAGTAGCAGAAAGAGAAATTAATAAAACAGTCCCATTTACAGTTACATAAAAAGTAATAAAATATGTAGGAATCAACTTCACCAAGGAGGTGAAAGACCTGTACTCTGAAAAGTATAAAATACTGATGAAAGAAATTAAAGATGACACAAACAAATGAAAAGATGTTCCCTGCTCATGGATCGGAGGAGCAAATATTGTTAAAATGTCCATACTACCCAAAGCAATCTACAGATTTAGTGCAATCCTTATCAAAATACCAACTACACTTTTTACAGTACTAGAACAAATAATCCTGAAGTTTGTACAGAACCACAAAGACCCTGAATAGCCAAAGCCATCTTGAAAAAGAAGAACAAAACTAGAGGTATCACAATCCCAAATTTCAAGATATACTACAAAGCTGTAGTAAATAAAACAGTATGGGGGCGCCTGGGTGGCTCAGTCTTTAAGTATCTGCCTTCGGCTCAGGTCATGATCCCAGGGTCCTGGGATCGAGCCCCGCATCGGGCTCCCTGCTCCGCGGGAAGCCTGCTTCTCCCTCTCCCACTCCCCCTGCTTGTGTTCCCTCTCTCGCTGTCTCTCTTTCTGTCAAATAAATAAAATCTTTAAAAAAAAAAACAAAACAGGGGTGCCTGGGTGGCTCAGTCGGTTAAGCGGCTGCCTTCGGCTCAGGTCATGATCCCAGGGTCCTGGGATCGAGTCCCGCATCGGGTTCCCTGCTCTGCGGGGTGCCTGCTTCTCCCTCTCCCTCTGCCTGCTTCTTTGCCTACTTGTGTTCTCTATCTCTCTGTCAAATAAATAAATAAAATCTTTAAAAAAAAAACAACAGTATGGTACTGGCACAAAAATAGACACGTAGATCAATGGAACAGAATAGAGAGCCCAGAAATAAACCCACGATTATATGGTCAATTAATCTTCAACAAAGGAGGCAAGAATATTCAATGAGGAAAAATACAGTCTTCAACAGGTGGTGTTGGGAACACTGGACAGCTACATGCAGAAGAATGAAACAACTAATTTCTTACACCACACACAAACATAAATTCTAAATGGATTAAGGGCCTGAATGTGAGACCTGAAACCATATAAATCTGAGAAGAGGGCACAAACAGAAATTTCTCCAACATCAGCCATAGCAGCATCTTTCTAGATATGTCTCCAGGGGAAAAAAAGCAAAAATAAACTGTTGGGACTATATCAAAAATAAAAAAACTTCTGCACAGTGAAGGAAGCCATCAACAAAACTAAAAGGCAACCTACTGAATGGGAGAAGATATTTGCAAATGCCATCTCTGATAAAGGGTTAGTATCCAAAGTATATGAAGAACTTGTAAAACGCAACACCAGGAAACCCCAAATAATCCAATTAAAAATGGGTAGAAGACATGAACAGACATTTCTCCAGAGAAGACATCCAGATGGCCAATAGATGCATGAAACGATGCTGATCATCACTCATCATCAGGGAAGTTCAAATCAAAACCGCAATGAGATACCACCTCACCCCTGTCAGAATGGCTAAAATTAACAACACAAGAAACAACCGGTTTTGACAAGGATGTGGAGAAAGGGGAACCCTCATGCACTGTTAGTGGGACTGCAAGCTGGTGCAGCCACTGGGGAAGAGAGTATGGGGTGCCTCAAAAATTTTAAAGTAGAATTGCCTATGATCCAGTAATTCCACTACTGGGTATTTACCCAAAGAATACAAAAACCAACTAATTGGAGAAGATATATGCACCTCTGTGTTTATCTCAGCATTATTTACAATAGCCAAGATATGGAAGCAGCCCAAGTGTCCGTTGATTAATGAATGGATAAAGAAGTTGGCGTATATATATTAAAGGAGTGTTATTCAGCCATAAACGAGAAAGCAAGCTTGCCATTTCCAATGACATGGATGCAACCAGAGAGTATCATGCTAAGTGAAATAAGTCAGAGAAGACAAATGAGTGAATATAATTTCACTCATGTGGAATTTAAGAAGCAAAGCAAATGAGCAAAGGTGAAAAGAGAGAGAGAGGGGCAAACCAGGAAACAGAGAACACACTGCTGGTCACCAGAGGGAAGGGGGCAGGGGGACAGGGGAAACGGGGGATGAGGATGAAGGAGTGCACTCGTCATGATGAGCACCGGGTGATGGATGGAATGCTGAATCTCTGTATTGTACTCCTGAAACTAATGTAACACTGTATGTTAGCTCTCTGGAATTAAAATTGAAAGAAAAGAAAGAAAGAAAAAAAGAGAAAAAGTAAGAATAAAAGAAAAAGAAAGAAAGAAAGAAAGAAAAAAGAAAAGAAGGAAAGAAAGAAAGAAGTTGAAGGATTTCATGCAAACATTTGGCTTGAAAATCCCAGGGCTTTGGCAATGCTGGGCTTCCAGAATGTACCTTTCACGAAGACAAGGTTTCTGTCTGTTTTGTTCACTGCTTTGTTTTCTTTGCCTAAAGTCCTGCTTGGAGGCCCTGGTCAGTAAATACAAATGGAAAAGCAGACAGCTGAGTGCTGGCTGCGTGCTCCGGGCAGGACCCACCGTGCCCACCACCTGTGTGGAGAACTCACCCCAGGGCCACCTTTCCTTACCTGTGTCCTCAGCCTGGCCTCTCGGGCACAGCCGTGTGCCTTTTAGTCTGCCTGTGATGCTCCAGGCCGCAGCTGTAAAGCTTCCTGACCTTCTGCAGGAGCAAGGCTCGGCGCTGTGGGCACAGCCCTTGTGAGTGACCACATTCTGGAGAGGGGTCGGCCGGACGGCACTTGTTGCCGTCTCCCGGGGGAGAGCCCACAGTGTAAGTGGCCGTGCGTGAACAGAAAGACGATGTGTGGAGGGGCCCGTAATGCTCCTTTTGTTATTCATCTTCCAGGGAAAAGGAGTCTCAGCCCCTGGCTAGAGCAAAGGCCACCCACTTCCTACCCCCTGGTGTTCTGTCCAGAGCAGCGGTTCTTGGCTGGGAGTGGCTTTGGCAACGTCTGGAGGCATTTTTGGTTGTCACACCTGGGAGGGAAGCTCTGTTGGCACTGACCGGGTGGAGCCCCAGGCATTGCTGAGCATCATCTAACGCACAGGACAACCCCACTACAGAGAACCGTGTGGCCTCCGTGTCCGTGGTGCGGGGACTGAGAAGCTGTGTTCCACAGTCACAATGCCCTGGCTTCCCATCCCAACTCCATTTCATCGCTGTGTGCTGCCGAGCTGCTGCCTCAGTTTCCCATCCCTAACATGGGGACAGTAATGAGATACCCTGCACCCAGGGTCAGGGAGCGGAGTTCTGACTCTTGGGGAGGGAGTGGTCCTTGGCTGGGGCATCTCACGCTCTATGCATGTTAATGGTGACCTTGGGCATCCTGCTCGCCCTCAGTGAGCCCGTTTGCTCACCTAGACATCAGGGAGAGCGAGAGTGCACCCTTCGGGGATGTGAGCACTGAATGGACCTTGCCCAGACTCGGCACATGGAACGTGATGGCGTGTGAGCCGCCCGTCCTGCCCCTCCTCCCCGTGGGCCCTGGCTGTCTGTGCGGGCGCAACCGTGCACTTTGAAATCGAGCTCCCGGCCTCCCCGCCCTCCACCATCCCTGTTCTTCCACCATCCCTGCTCCTCAAGTCTGCCCTCTGACCCACACGCTTTGTGAGGATTCAGGAAGTTTGTGGGGGTGGATGGACACCTGGGTGCCTCCCCACAAGTGGGGAGACGGGTGGAGGCTGGTGGGGCTTCCAGAGCACAGGTGATCATGGCTTAGTCTGGGCTGGGGCCAGTGGGGTTGGGGAGGAGGTGAAAGGGAGATCCTGGAGGAGGAGCCGGGAGGAGTTGCCAATAGATCGGATGTGTCTGTTCCAGTGCACTGTGAGGTATCTGGGGGCAGGAGGGCACCCCACTTCGCTTGTGTGTCCCAACATCTGAGTCAATATGGTATATGGATTTCAATAAACTTGGAGCTCTTGGGGCATCTTTCTGGGACAAGCCTAATTCGTTTGTCTTCATGATTTATGCGTTAGAGTGTCAGGAATGTCCTGAGACCGGGTCCAGGACCCTGTCTACCTGCTGCCTTGCTGAGCCTCTTTGGGTCTCAGTTTCCCCTCTGTAGAATGGGGATAGAATCCCTCCCTCCAAGGCCTGCTGTGAGGATTCAGAAGACCTGATATTGGAAGTCCCTGGCAGAGAGATGGGCTCGTGAAATACAGATGGGAGGAATCTGATAATGGACCATCCTCATGAAAGCTAGCCCCAGGGGTGCTGAATGCGTCCTGGGAGCCTGGCACTGTGCTGAGCAGAGTTTCTGCGGTGAACCTTGTGCGGCTGTGACCCGGCCAGGGAAGAAGGCTCTGGGTTCTCTTGCTCCTGCTCACAGCCAGTTCCGGGCTCAGTTGGCTTGGGGGCCCCTGGGGAGGAAAGGCACCTGGGATGGCACCCCTGGAATTCTGCTCCCTGGGATCAGGACTTGCTCCAGGCTTTGTGTGGTGCTCCCTTGGGACTGTCTCTGAGCGGGGACCATGACTCAGTCGCCCTGGGTGTTGCTGCCCTAGAGCACAGAGGGTCACACCCAGGCCCAGAGTTAGACAGATGTAGTTTCTGTCGCCCTCCCCCAGCCACCTCCTAATGAGGGGCCTTGGGCCACTCACTCTGCCTCTCTGAGCCTCAGTTTCCCCACTGGACAGAGGGATCATAGAAGTGCCTGCCCTTGGGACCGCTGTGTGTGAGGGTGAGGCCAGGTAAGGCTGCAAGGCCTCCGCACGGCGCCTGGCGGAGGGAGCCGCGCTGTTCCCGGGGCCTGGAAGCCCAGCGCTGCTTCTAGAAATGCCTTGAGTGGGAGGTGAGGGGAAGTAATGCGTTTAGAGCTCCATCCTCTGTGGTCAGCTGTGGTCCCTGTCCTTCCCCTGGAAAGGGCAGAACCGGGCCGCTGGCCACAGGGCTGAGTATGCACCAGCCCCAGGCAGGACCGCGCAGAGCTGTCATCAGCAGGGCAAGCCCTCTTTTCTAAAAGGCAGAAGCAACCTATCACTGGCTCCTGGAATTAGAGGTTTCCAGAGAGACCCCAGATGTGGAATAACTTGTGAAAAATGTTCGGGGTTAGGGTGCTTACCCCAGGGACTGTTCCAAGGGGACCTGGCTCTCCTGTGAGCCCTGCCCTTGGGATTGCCCCCTCTCCCTGCTGGTCCCCCCTCCCCTCCCCCCTACTTCTCCTTGCCCTCCCCCAGCTCCTGGTTCTTGAGCCTTTGCTGTGTGCTGATGGACCTCTGCAGACCTTAGCTCAGCTCAGCTCAGCCAGCCTGGGGAATGCGTGCCCTTGCACGGTTGGTGAGCAGAGGGGTACACGGGGGAGTGTGTGGAGGCAGAGTCCGGCCCCTCTCCTCAGCAGGAAGGATCTGGGCCCCTCTGGGTAAGAGCTCCATTAATTAGCCCCTGGCCTGGGCTCTGTACTCCCCACTTTGCAGATGGGAACACTGAGGCTCAGAAGAGTGAAATCCGAAGTCCACACAGTCATGCGGTTCCTGATTCAGACCCCCAGCTGCCTTTCTGCAACACAGGGGTTCTCAACAGGGCAGCTCTGCCCCCAGGACACATCGGCGATATCTGGAGTCACTGGTTGTCCCCCTGGGGTGGGGGCTGCTTCTGGCTTCTAGTGGGGAGAGACCAGTGTGCCAGGCGGGCCCGCAACAGAGAAGTGCGTGGTTGCAGACGGCAGCCGTGCTGAGCTGAGCTGGGGAAACCCTGCTCTGGGCCCCCTCCTCATTGGGCATCTGCCTTCAGCGGCTCTGTCCTGAGGCCGCAGGTCAGACCCTTTCTCCTCCGTGGTCGCTGGGGCTTGGCTCCGGGCAGCCTCCCTGGTCTGAGGCTGCTGCCACTGGCTCAAGACGGCCTGGCCGAGGTGCCTTCTCCCCAAGGCCAGTGTGGCCGCGCTGGGGCAGGGGGAGGAGAAGGGAGAGCACCCCATACTCAGCGGAGAGATTGGCTAAGGCCCGGAGTGGTTGCTGGCACAGTGGGTTTATTTATAGGTGGGATTTAAGGCTTTGGTTTGGCGATTTCTGCCAGGCTCCGGCCAGCTGCCGGCCTGAGCAGTGTCCTGACAGTCCTGTGTGACAAATCAGGGGCGCTGAGCAGAGCAGGGGGCTTGGTGGGGGCTGGTGCGTGTCGTGCTTGGTCCACTGAGCTGGTTCCTCAGCCCCGAGCGGCCCCCCTCACCCCTGCCCCGAGCCTGCACTCCTGCAACGTCTATATTTAAAAATGTTTACAGATAATAATGGTGTTCAGCCCCAAAAGGCAGACAGAGCTTGCTGACAATTGCAGTGCTGTGCTGGGCTGGGGGCTGGAGGCTCTTTGGGAAGCTAAGCGAGTCCCGAGTGCTGCGGGGGCCCTTTGCCAAGCATTACCTCCAAGGGAGGTTTGGGGAGCCAGGATCCCGGAGCCCGCAGGGAGACAGGTTTCCTGGGAGGATGAGGACTGTAATTCAGAACCCTTCTTTGACCGTAAGGTAAGTGGAATTCCCCCAGAAACGGCTGGGGAGGGAGAGAAGCGGGCATCTTTTGGGGGGAGGCCTCTTGCAAACGTTAGCAGCAGCAGGGTCAGCCGGGGAAGAAGGGCACTGTTCACCCCCTTGAATCAAATGTCCAAGTCTGGAGTCTGGGCTGAGGGATGCGTGCTGCCCCTCTCCCCGCAGACGGGCCCTTTTCAAGCCCCTGGTGAGCACACCAGCATTTGCCAGGAGCCCTGGATCTGCCCCAGAGCCCGAGTCTTTTGTTTCCACGTGAATGTGATTTTGACCCTATTACTTCTGGGCTAAAGATAAAAATTCCACCTGGATGCCTTTTCATCTCCAGCCTGTACGAAAATTTCCAGGAAATAATAGATTGTCCTCGATGTGCATTTTGACAGTCCAGAGTTCTATTCGAAAGCCAGGTTTTGTAAAAATTTAAAGTAGGGGAGGTTTCCCACAGTGGAGATTTAAACCTTCATTTCGTGTTTGGAATAAACATCACTGTCCCTCGGGGACCCTCCACCAGACTCCGGCCCGGAAAGGTGGAGGTGGGGAGGAGCGTGCATTTTGCTTCTCTGTGATTTTTGCATTTAGTATCCTTTGTCGGTTTGGGGTTCTAAAAACCGGTTTGCAAGGGAGGTTGGATATCTGGAGTTGGGGCCACCAAGGGGGATGGGGGAACTGATTCCAAGTATTAATATGGGTCAGGGGAAGTTCCTGGAAGCAGAATTGGTTCCTGATGGTGCCCCGCTGTGTTTCTAAGCTGCAAGTTTTTGGACTCAGAGGGAAATGAAGTCCCCAGGACTTCAGGAGAGGGCAGTTGTCAGCATGCCAACCTCCCTCCCCTGGAATGCTCACTTTCTTCCTGGGGGAGGGGGGTGCGCAGGGAGAAAAGATGGTAATTTAGCAGTTGTGTGGTGCCGAGCCCCGGGCATGTTATTCTGCCGGGATGAATTACAGAATTACGCACATGCATAATGATGGTAGCCGCTTTCCAAACTCTAAGAATAACCAATCATCAAAAAGACACTGTGCTCCAAGTTCATTCAGAAATCATCAGGGGTACAGTGTTGGATGGAGGAGAGGAACAGGGGAACGTGCCGCCCTCAGCAGAAGCAAACTCGGCCGGCGAGACACTCTGCACATTGGCTGTTGTTTAATCTCCCGGCTTTTACCGGGTGAGCTAAAATAAGAAGCCTGTAGGAAAATGCACTGTTTCTAGAGCGCACAGCATCGTCCCTCCCTGAGCCACACCCATCAGTAGCAGGACACTCTGCAGCTCTCTGCATGGAAGAGAGAGAGACATTGTGTCTGTGTTTTGTTCCCTGTGAACTCTTGGGCTGCGGAGCAGTTGACCTGCATTATTGACCCACAACCTGTGTCTCACCGTGTTTTTTTTTTTTAATCACATCGTTGTTACATAATGCAATAGCTTTGCTCGTGGGGTGACTGTTCATATCGTGCACGCTCTGAACATTCTATTTTTAAACCATAAAATATCCTCCTCAGGAGCAACCTGCTCGCTCCTGCCTCCCTTGGAGCCCCACGCTCTGCAGACCGCAGTGCTGCGGGCATGAGGGCACCTGCCATATGGACAGAGCAGCTCCTCCCGCCTGGAGCCTCGCAGGACCTGAGGAGTGGCTGGAGGCTGTTCCTTTCTGGTCCTGGAGTGGATGAACCAGAGCCCTTAGAGCTCAGCCTTGTGGTGCTATTTTTAGCTCCCTTTCTTCATTGCATCTTGACATAGTTTGACATGTCACAGCTGAATCCCATCTTTTTGCAGAGGTTCCTGTGTTCTGCAGTCTGGGTTTTGTGGGGCAGACATCGTCTTTGCCTGAGCATATTGCACTGTTATTACTCAGGCAGGAAGTTAAGATATTACCAATTAACTTCAAAAGGTACATGCAAAATAAAACCCGTCCTTTTATTTTATTTCTATGCTAATTTCCCTGGCCCTGAGCACCTGAGGGGAGGGACCATTATCCCAGCTGTTAGCCCAGGGGATGGGGACCGTGCTTCTCAGGGTTCGAGAACCTGCCAGCGAATCCCCAGTAGGGCAGGTGGGGGTGGATGGTGCTTGGCACACCACTGACTGAAGGCTCCTCCTGCAGAGTTTCGGGTTCTGCGGGCCTGGGGTGGGTGTGAGAGTTTGCAGCTCTAACACGTTCAGAGGGTGATGCTGCTGGTCAGGCACGGCTCAGAATCACTGATCCAGATCACAGTGCAGGGTCAGTAAATATTTAGGGGCTGGGAGATGCCTCTGTCTGGGGAAGGCAAGCCAATTGAAGAAATATTCAGACAGCAGAGCAGGAGATTTTTATTGGCTGTGTATCCTGTCCATGTGGTTTGAAGATGGACATGATAGAGAAATAAATCAAAGTTTAGATGAAAAACTTTATTTACCAAAGGGACTGGGATTCGGGGAGCGAGGGGAGTGTTCTTAGTGGTGTTAGATGTGCTCGTTTTGCTTTGGGGGGTGAACCGCTTAGAGGTGGAGCGTCCTCTGAGATGGCTCTGCCCGGCCCGCGGTCTGCACATGCACATGCAACAAAATACTAGTAATTGCTCAGCCTGGGGTGTTCATTACACTATTCTTAATTCTTTTCTGCAAGTTCAAAAATCACATTAACACGCTAAGAATGATCACAGGGCTGAGGACGCAGCTGTGCTTTCCCGTGTGTGCGTAAAGTGGCCGAGTCAGGATAACGTGTGTGTTCAGAGCGAAGTGGCTCTGGGAGTAGCGGGCCCGTGGGAGGCACACACGGAACTCTGATGGGCGGCTGGTTGCTGTTCCCCTTAGTCCCTGGGCTGCGATGATGCCCCTGGCTCACGATGTCTTACTAGGACCAGTGTGAAGTTCTCTCCTGGAGCTGGGGTTAACAGGGGGCCGATTCCTACCCGACATGCAAGCTCCCGACTTCAGGTGTTTCCCTGTGAATTAACCCCCCAGCTTTTAACAGGAGAATTCCCTGAACGCAGGGCCTGAGGCACCTTCCAGAACCTGCCTGGGGACAAAGACATGGATAGAGTTAGTACCAGCTAGAGAATTCTGCCCCCGGAAGGGAGGCGTAGCCCGGAGCTGTGGCTGCGGGGCTCACAGGTAGGGGAAGGGCACTTCGGGGTGTGTGTGAGATTGGGCCACCAGCCCTGGGCTGGGAGTCATTGCCACCAGGCCACTTAGGAAGAAGCTCTCATGCCTTCCTTCCTCCTGCCTCCTTCTCTCCTTATATCTTCTTCTTTCCACATGGCTTCTGTTACAAGCAAATGGCACAATAGAAACTTGGTGTTACATTTCACCCTTGGATATAAAACATTTCATCTGTTCCTTCCCAGCAGCGCATCACAGGGCCTGGGAGGCAGGTCCTGTCATTGCTACCATCTTACAGATGGGCAAACTGAGGCTTAGGGGTTTAAGGAACTTGCTCTTAATCCCAGTCTTGAGCCCACTGACACCCATTTTCTTCCCTATGCTGCGGTGAAGAGAGTGGGGCAGGGTGGGGAGTCTTCCTGTCTGTTCTGGGCTCTGCTTCTGGCCCTGGGCCCTGGCTGCTCACCCTCTCCAGGCAGCACTCAGCCTTGGAGCTTGGAGACAGATCTCTGGGCTTCCGCCTCCAGATGAGGAGTTACTGTGAGCTCTGGAATGGACGGCCCGGCTGTCGATGGCCCCCAGCCCCCACAGCACAGCTTCCATCCAGGATTGCGTGTGGGGGTGAGGCTGGATCTGCTCAGAGAGTTTCATTGTGGGCAAACTATTGTTTTTCCCTAGGCTTGTGGGCTGCTGCCGGGTTTTGTCAATAAAGTTTTATTGGAATGCAACCATCCCCATGATGTATTTTTTATGACTCATTGTTGCAGAGAAAGTGTGCTGACCCCTGCATCTTCCTATAGGGTATCTTTCTAGGTGGAGATTACACACACACACACACACACACACACACACACACACGAAGGAAATGCAAGGTGTTGATGGAAGAGTCTGAGTGTTATGTATACGATTGTTCATTATACTTTTTTTCTACTTTTCTGTATGTTTGAAATTTCATAAAACATTGTGATAATGGTAGTTTGACCACCCCAGGATCTCTAAAGGAATGCCAGGGCTCCATTCTAGGTCCTGAACCATCAACCTTTGCCTTAACAACTTGACAGGTTAATCAACGGGGCAGATGATAGAAATCGATGAAAGCATTCATAGTCTGGCCAACATACTCAAGAGTCAAATATATATTTTGACAGACGGCTTGGGCGGCTGAGCCAACAGGGAGGAGTTTAATGCTGATGGATTTCAAGCACCCAGCTTAGATTCATGAAGTTTAGTGCCAGGCCCAACAAGGAGTGGACTTGGGTGGGAATCAGGCCTCTTCACTGAGCTGGACCCACGTCTTCTGGGTCCCTAGAGTGTGTGAGCACTGTCCTGCTGGGACACGGGTGAGTACAACAGACAGGATTGCCGGCCTCCCGGGACCTGCATCCAGGCAGGGCGGGGAGGGGTAGAGACACACAGAACCTAGGCCCCATAACCAGTAGAGAGTCATCCCGCATGCTGGTGATACGTGTTGTGGGAAATGCACAGGAGAAGGAGGGCAGGTACGGGAATCCTAAGTGCAGTGAGGATTGAATGGAGTATCAGTGTAGGCGTCCTGGAGGAGGTGACATTTGAGCAAGGATTGGAAGGCAGTGAGGACGAGCCATGTGGATGTAGGGGGAAGAGCCTCAGGAAAGGAGCTGCCAGTGTGAAGGCCCCGGTGGGAGCCCGCCGGAGGGTCCAGGAGCAGCCAGGAGCCACGGTGGCAGGAGAGAGCAAGGGGGTGGGAGGGTGGTGAGTGCAACCATGACTGTGGCTTTTGCTCCCAGTGTGCTGGGAGCTGTGGGAGGGTTTGAAACTCCGAGACTCAGCATCCGACTCAGGATTAAGGGACCCGGGCCTCTGCATGAGAGCTGGCAAGTGCAGAAGCGAGGTGCAGACTGGTTAGAGGTCACTGTGGCGTCCAGGGGAGAGCCTGTGACTGGCCCCAGGGAGGGCGGCCGTGGCAGTTGCAGGTGGGAGGTGGGGCCGGTGAGATTGGCCTCCAGAGTGGACAGGAAAGGGAGGGATGAGGGTGGCGAGGGTGCCCCTCGGGATTTGCCCTGCCTGCCAGGAGGGTGGAGCTCCCTGCCTGGGTGGTGGAGCAGGACGGACTTGTGCGGAGAGAGGGGTCTGGGTGCTGCCTGGGGCTGGCGCTCTGCACCCGGAGGCGGTGGTGGGCCAGGGACTGAACATGCACCCACACGTCCTCGCCCACCTCAGCCGTTTGTCTGCCACTCTTAGCATAATTTGGTAAATACTGAGCATAATTTGGTAAATACTGTCTTCTAATTCAACTCTATTTATTTTTACTTAAACTCATTTTAAAAGGAAATATTTTGTTAGGACTTTAAGCAGAATGCTGATATCACTTGTATAACTGAAACAATGACTATAAAACATTTAGTTTAAACTAGATACGACCTCCTGCCGAGGTTCAAACACCTAGATCTACAAATGTCAGCAGGTGTCAGAATCATCATATCATCCACCACCCACTAAACTGGGTCCTTGAACCCCCTAAAATCACCTTGTCACCCTCAGGTCTATGCCTGCCCCTTGGGGAGGTGCCGGACTGTGTACAGAGTTAGGGAGCTTGGGGTCCAGCTTGACCCTTACTAGGAGTTGGGTTCACTTTAGGATCCTGTGTTTTCCAAAGTACATTGGCAAACTGGAATTTGCGAGAACGCTGCGGGGGCTGCAGCTATTTATTCTAGAACGGACGTGGGGGATGGCAGCCTTGGAAGGAAAGGGTGGGATTTGTCCCGCGTGATTCCAGAGGGCGGCACCGGGATCTGTGGGGAGGAGACAACCAGCTTTCCTTTCCCTCTGAGCACACACTTCCTCTCTGAGAATTCTCCTTGGAGTTTGTATTTTTAAATTAAATAATCTGCCTCCTGACTCATCTCTTTCTCTGGGGAGTTTCTTTTTCCCGTCTGTTTATTGTGGTCTCTTTTTCATGTGACAGGCTTTCCTCAAGTGCCTGGTGAGCCATGGCTGACCTTTCCTGCTTGAGAACAAAGCGGCAGGGGGCTGTGCTTGCTCGTCGCAGGTGCTTCCAGTAGTGGGTCAGCTTCGGGGCGCTGGCCTGTGTGTGGAAGGGTCCTTGCAGTCCCTTCCGGTGGGTGGCCCAGAATGCTGTGCCTGGAGCTCCCCGTGTTGTCTGCAGCCTGCCGATGGCTGGTGGTGAGAGGGGGAGCTCACTGTCACGAAAAGTGTGCAAACAGGATCAGCCCCCCTCGGTGACAGAAGGTTTTGGGGCCTCTGAGGTCCTTCCTGTTGTACATTTGGGCAGTTTTGTCCCTGCGACCTCTTCTGCAGGAATCCCGAGGCTTCTGACACCTTCTCTGGGCTGGGGGCGCCTGGTGACTAGGAGCTGCTGGGGCCGGTCACATCGCACCCAGCCCAGCTCGTGCATTTGGGGGACACACTGGAATGTGGAATGCACAGGAGGAGGAAGGAATCTGCCACCGAAGGCAAACTGCTTGACTCCAGGCCCCTGAGCCCAGTCCCCACATCTTCGCTGCAATGTCCTCTTTGCTTGCCTCGCTCCCTGAGTCCTGCCTGTATGTCCAAGTCCCGCCGTTGTATGAAATCTGGACTCACCACCTGCATCTCTGTCCACAGCTCTCGGTGAGCGTTCTGACTCCCCTGGCAATGTTCTGCTCCACCCACTGCCACTTGGCCCCTGGGCAACCTCACCAGCCTTCTGGTGGGCTCCCTCCACCCCCTCTTGACCTCTGTGGGCCACCCTCTGCCCAGAGCGGGAGGGGCTCTCAAAGTGCAGATCAGGGCTCATCCTGTCCCTGCTTCCTGCTGCCCTTGAATAGAAACCTCGGCTTCCTCGCTGATGTCACCTTCCATCCCTGTGGAGCGGTGGTCCCGTGGCCGGGGTCAGGGACATGGACCTGGAGCCCCAGACTGTGTGGATTTGAAGCCTGGCTCCTGGCGTGCTTGCTTCGTGGCCTGGTTCCTCATTTTCCTCCCCTGTGATGGTGACGGTGACTTCAGCCACCGCATGGGTTGTCCAGTCGAGGATGAGCTCCAGGATGAGCCAGTCGACGTGGCCAAGCTGCTCGTGGTCACCGCCGTGTGTCTGCTCCATCTCCCCACTGTGCACGGTTCTCCAGCCACTGGGACCTTTTCTCATGACCTTTGAACTTGTTCAGGCTGTTCCCCGTGGTTGCTCCCCGCTTCCTTCGCTATGAGCACTTGTCCCTGGCTTGTCACTTGCTCAGCACATTATTCTCTGGGTCTCAAGTTAGATGTCACCTCCTGAGAGCAGCCCTCTCTGGCCCCCATTTAAAGTGGGCCTCCTATTCCCACGCTCTGTCAATGTGCAGAATGCCTTTGTTTGTGTTTGCAGTGACCAGAATTGGCCCGTCACAGGGGTGGGGACCTTGCCTGCTGCTTCCTCCACTGTGGGGCCTAGAGCAGCAGGGCCCCAGGGACTCTGAATGAAGGGAGGAAGGAAGGACGAATGAAGGCATGAATGCAGACACGAACCGTGGTATGAGGGGCCTGGGGTGGGGGCTGCCCCGGTACCTACCTCTTCCTCTGTGAGTGGTGTTCCTCTGCACTCGTCCAGCACCAGCCTCAAGGGCAGGGATGCGTCATACCAGGTGGCAGACAGCTGCCAGATATCCGGTTCCCTGAGAGGCAGCCCAGTGTTAGGAATCTGGCAGAAAGGGGATGAGAAGAGGGCCAGGAGCCTAACTGCCACGTGTGATGCTGACTCCTGCCGTTCATCGGCCAACTTTATGTTATCCCTGGTTACCTCGGCCTCCTCATCTGCAAAGTGGAAGCAACAGTAGTCCCTGTCCCAAGGGTTGCTGAGAGGATTAGATGGGTCAGTGATACTTAGAGGTGTGTGAACAGGGTCTGTGCCTGGCAGATGGTAATTGCTATGTCAGACGGAGCGGCTGTGATACTAGGGGCGGTGGTGGTGGTGATGATGGTGGTGGTGGTGATGGTGTAGGTGATGGTGGTGGTGATGGTGGTCATGGTGGTGATGATGATGGTGATGGTGATGGTGTAGGTGATGGTGGTGGTGATGGTGGTCATGGTGGTGGTGGTGATGATAGTGGTGATGGTGTAGGTGATGGTGGTGGTGATGGTGGT